>NW_026515606.1:170518-173638 GCF_027406575.1 Nycticebus coucang | reverse complement strand
TGTGATGCCATGGCACTCTACCCGAAGGGCATAAAGTGACACTCTGTCTCTACAAAAAAAAAAGAAAAAAAAAGATACACTTAACTGATTACTGAAGTTTTTTTCTGGATTGGAAAGCCGGGATTCGGGGAGAGACAGTGTTTCTGTTCCAGGAACTGTGCTACGTGTCTATTTACTTCTTTATTAGATTGATTAATTTATTTTTTGTATAATTTGATTTTTTTTTTTTTTTTTGGTGAGGCAGACGTTCACTGAGTCACCCTCCGTAGACTGCAGTGGTCTGGTGTCACAGCTCTCAAGCTCTTGGGCGTTAACGATTCTCTGGCCTCAGCCTCCCAAGTTCCTGGGACTGCATGAGCCCTCCACAGCGCCGGGGTAGTTTTGCTTTGTTGCAGTTGTCATTGTTGTTTAGCTTGTCAGACAGGGCTGGAATCCGCCAGCCTCCTCTGTGGATGTGGTTGGTGCCTTAACCACTGTGCTATGCACCACCCCACCACCCCACGCCAGCCTATTTATTTATCTATTTATTTATTAAATATTTTCCTTCTTCTGCGGTGTTTGACTGGGGACCGGTTTCAACCCGCCGCCTCTTGTACTTGGGGCCGGTGCCCTACTCCTCTGAGGAACAGGCACTGAACTAATTTTACTCTTTCATTTTCTTTCCTTCCGTCCTTCCTTCCATCGTTCCGTCCCATCCTTTCTCCTTCCCTCCATCCCTCCCTTCCTTCCTTCGTTCTTTCTTGTTTTATTTCTTTCCAGTTTTTTGACGGGGCTTGGTTTGAACCCGCCACTTCCGACATACGCGGGGGGAGGGCGGGGGAGCCCGCAGGCGAACTCTTTCAACTCAATGATTTTGAGCAGGGGGCAGTTTTTCTCGCCACCCACCTCCTCTGTATATGGGGCCGGCACCCTACTCCTTTCACCCACAGGCGCCACCCGTTACCTTGTATTCTTTTTCCTTTTTGTAGAGACAGAGTGTCACTTTATTGCCCTCGGTAGAGTGCCATGGCATCACACAGCTCACAGCAACCTCCGTCTCCTGGGCTTAGGCGATTATCCTGCCTCGGTCTCCCGAGTAGGTGGGACTAAAGGCGGCCGCCACAACGCCCGGCAACTTTCTTGTTGCAGTTCAGCCGGGCCAGTGTTTGAACACACCACCCTCCGTATATGGGGCCGGCGCCTTGCTCACTGAGCCACAGGCCCTGCCCCCGTTATCTTCTATACTTAACAATAGCTTCCCCCACACACGTACATCTCTCCAGATACAGTGAAACCAGGTGTGGGAGAAGGATATTTAACTAAATCGAATTAGGCTGGGCGACGTGAGGCGGCTCAGGCCTGTAATCGTAGCACTTTGGGAGGTCTAGGTGGGCGGATCGCTTCAGCTCACTGAGTTGAGCTCCCGAAAATTGGTTTGTTTGTTTGCTTTCCAGTTCTAGCAGAGTCCGGGCTTGAACCAACACCCACGGTATAATATGGGGCTGGCGCCCTAATCCTTGAGCCAGGGGCTGCGCCCACTCACAGTCACACGCGTTTCTGAACTGAGCAAACTCCCGGCTGAGGCCCCAGCTCCTGACCTCTTGTCGGCCTCCAATTGGCTGCGGAGAGGGCGGGTCCTCTGTGTCTGCAGGTTGCTGACTTGTTCTGACTGCGTGTCCCAAGGCACCACTTTCGGGGTTTCTTTTTTCTTCTTTTATCCCTTGTTTCTCTCATTGCACATCTCACACTTGTGCTCGAACACATGATCATGACGCCTATGAACTACTAAAGGAGATGCTGCAACACACATCCCTCCGTCCTCCACTCCCTCTCCCCTTTCTTTCTGTCCTTCCCTCGTAACATCCCCCCTCCCCTGGCCCCCGCACCTGCATAGGAAACACCGGAGCTAGCTAAGAATGAGCACGCCGGGTTCTCCTGCCAGGCAGGCAGGCATGCATGACGCCCACGTAGAGCACATGTCGGTGTTGGGAAACTTCGGTCTCTACAGTGCCCGAAGGATGACCAGACGTCCATGCACTAACTTACACCGGGGATCTTGTCATCTTAGCGCCTGTGAGTCGACCAGATGTCTCTTCTGCGTGCTTTGGCCTAGTCAGTCCAGCTGGTGGCGGCCGTGTATAAGTTGTGGGTCCCCTGAGACTCTGAGCCTCGCCTGGCTCCTCCAAACCCCATGTTCCTTCTTTCGTGTTCGTCTTCTCTCTCTCTCTCTCTCTCCCTCTCTCCCTCCATTTCTCCCCCCTCTCCGTCTCTCTCCCCCCTCATTCTCACTCTCCCTTTATTCTGAAACAGTTGTTCTGACAATATGCACTGCTTGCCTCCTGTGTAACTACTAGAGCTCAGGAGCGAACTCGGCAGCATGTGAGCCTAGGGGGTGTGTCATTCCTATCAAAAAAAAAAAAACTCTTCTTCATTCACGTCTACACAACCAGCTAGCACAGTAGATGTGTGTGGGATTCTATATTTATTTATTTATATATTTTTTGGCGATACACCCTCAGTCCACCTTCACTGGCAAGAGCTGCGTGGCGCCATTCACAAGTCACAGCACATTCGAATTCTTGAGCTCCAGGGATGCTTTTACTTCAGAATCCCGAATAGGTGGGACTATGGTGGGGTGTGGGGCGGTCGTCTCCTATCTCCACCGGCCTCGGCCTCCCAGAATGCTAGCATTAGAGTGGAGATCAACAGCCCCCGACCCCGTAACTTCTTTGGGTGTGTATGGAGCTGTTCCCCGCGGACAGATCCGTCCTCTCAAAGCCCAGTGGGGAGGCGGTGCGGAGAATGGCGGGGACAGATCCTAGGAGTTCTTCCCTTCAACCTGGGCTCCGGTCAGGTCAGGTCAGGTCAGGTCAGCGCCTCTGTGCTTGGCTGCTTAGCTCTTCTGTAAAACGGAACAGATCAGAAATAAAGGTCGAAAACTTAACTGAGGGGCGGCGCCTGTGGCTCAGTCGGTCAGGCGCCGGCCCCACAGACCGAGGGTGGCGGGTTCAATCCCGGCCCCGGCTGAACTGCAACCAAATAATAGCTGGGCATGGTGGCGGGCTCCTGTCTTCCCAGGTACTCAGGAGGCTCAGGCAAGAGAATCCCTTAAGCCCAGGAGTTGGAAGTTGCTGTGAGCTT
>NW_026515606.1:67995-170018 GCF_027406575.1 Nycticebus coucang | reverse complement strand
TGTGATGCCATGGCACTCTACCCGAAGGGCATAAAGTGACACTCTGTCTCTACAAAAAAAAAAAAAAAAAAAAAAAAGATACACTTAACTGATTACAGAAGTTTTTTTCTGGATTGGAAAGCCGGGGTTCGGGGAAACGAAGGGTTTCTGTTCCAGGAACTGTGCTATACGTGTCTATTTACTTCGTTATTAGATTGATTTTAACATTGATTAATTTATTTTTTGTTTAATTTGATTTTTTGTTTTTTTGTTTTTGTTTTTTTTTGGTGAGGCAGACGTTCACTGAGTCACCCTCCATAGATTGCAGTGGTGTGGTGTCACAGCTCTCAAGAACCTCCAACTCTTGGGCGTTAACGATTCTCTGGCCTCAGCCTCCCAAGTTCCTGGGACTGCATGAGCCCGCCACAGCGCCGGGGTATTTTTGCTTTGTTGCCGTTGTCATTGTTGTTTAGCTTGTCAGACAGGGCTGGAATCCGCCAGCCTCCTCTGTGGATGTGGTTGGTGCCTTAACCACTGTGCTATGCACCACCCCCCAACCCCACGCCAGCCTATTTATTTATCTATTTATTTATTAAATATTTTCCTTCTTCTGAGGTGTTTGACTGGGGCCCGGTTTCAACCCGCCGCCTCTTGTACTTGGGGCCGGTGCCCTACTCCTCTGAGGAAGAGGCACTGAACTAATTTTACTCTTTCATTTTCCTTCCTTCCTTCCTTCCTTCCATCGTTCCGTCCCATCCTTTCTCCTTCCTTCCATCCCTCCCTTCCTTCCTTCGTTCTTTATTGTTTTATTTCTTTCCAGTTTTTGATGGGGCTTGGTTTGAACCCGCCACCTCCGACATACGCGGGGGGAGGGCGGGGGTGCCTGCAGGCGAACTCTTTCAACTAAATGATTTTGAGGAGGGGGCAGTTTTTCTCGCCACCCACCTCCTCTGTATATGGGGCCGGCACCCTACTCCTTTCACCCACAGGCGCCACCCGTTACCTTGTATTCTTTTTCCTTTTTGTAGAGACAGAGTGTCACTTTATTGCCCTCGGTAGAGTGCCGTGGCATCACATAGCTCACAGCAACCTCCGTCTCCTGGGCTTAGGCGATTATGCTGCCTCGGTCTCCCGAGTAGGTGGGACTAAAGTCGGCCGCCACAACGCCCGGCAACTTTTTTGTTGCAGTTCAGCAGGGCCAGGGTTTGAACACACCACCCTCCGTATATGGGGCCGGCGCCTTGCTCACTGAGCCACAGGCCCTGCCCCCGTTATCTTCTATACTTAACAATAGCTTCCCCCCCACACATACATCTCTCCAGATACAGTGAAACCAGGTGTGGGAGAAGGATATTTAACTAAATCGAATTAGGCTGGGGACGTCAGGTGGCTCAGGCCTGTAATCGTAGCACTTTGGGAGGTCTAGGTGGGCGGATCGTTTCAGCTCACTGAGTTGAGCTCCTGAAAATTGGTTTGTTTGTTTGCTTTCCAGTTCTGGCGGAGTCCGGGCTTGAACCAACACCCATGGTATAATATGGGGCCGGCGCCCTAATCCTTGAGCCAGGGGCTGCGCCCACTCACAGGCACACGCGTTTCTGAACTGAGCAAACGCCCCGCTGAGGCCCCAGCTCCTGACCTCTTGTCGGCCTCCAGTTGGCTGCGGAGAGGGCCGGTCCTCCGTGTCTGCAGGTTGCTGACTTGTTCTGACTGCGTGTCCCAAGGCACCACTTTCGGGGTTTCTTTTTTCTTCTTTTATCCCTTGTTTCTCTCATTGCACATCTCACACTTGTGCTCGAACACATGATCATGACGCCTATGAACGACTAAAGGAGATGCTGCGACACACATCCCTCCGTTCTCCCCTCCCTCTCCCCTTTCTTTCTCTCCTTCCCTTGTAACATCCCCCCTCCCCTGGCCCCCGCACCTGCATAGGAAACACCGGAGCTAGCTAAGAATGAGCACGCCGGGTTCTCCTGCCAGGCAGGCAGGCATGCATGACGCCCACGTAGAGCACATGTCGGTGTTAGGAAACTTCGGTCTCTACAGTGCCCCGCGGATGACCAGACGTCCATGCACTAACTTACACCGCGGATCTTGTCACCTTCGCGCCTGTCGGTCGACCAGATATCTCTTCTGCGTGCTTTGGCCTAGTCAGTCCAGCAGGTGGCGGCCGTGTATAAGTTGTGGGTCCTCTGAGGCTCTGAGACTCGCCTGGCTCCTCCAAACCCCGTGTTCCTTCTTTCGTGTTCGTCTTCTCTCTCTCTCTCTCTCCCTCTCTCCCTCCATTTCTCCCCCCTCTCCGTCTCTCTCCCCCCTCATTCTCACTCTCCCTTTATTCTGAAACAGTTGTTCTGACAATATGCACTGCTTGCCTCCTGTGTAACTACTAGAGCTCAGGAGCGAACTCGGCAGCATGTGAGCCTAGGGGGTGTGTCATTCCTATCAAAAAAAAAAAAAACTCTTCTTCATTCACGTCTACACAACCAGCTAGCACAGTAGATGTGTGTGGGATTCTATATTTATTTATTTATATATTTTTTGGCGATACACCCTCAGTCCACCTTCACTGGCAAGAGCTGCGTGGCGCCATTCACAAGTCACAGCACATTCGAATTCTTGAGCTCCAGGGATGCTTTTATTTCAGAATCCCGAATAGGTGGGACTATGGTGGGGTGTGGGGCGGTCGTCTCCTATCTCCACCGGCCTCGGCCTCCCAGAATGCTAGCATTAGAGTGGAGATCAACCGCCCCCCACCCTGTAACTTCTTTGGGTGTGTATGGAGCTGTTCCCCGCGGACAGATCCGTCCTCTCAAAGCCCAGTGGGGAGGCGGTGCGGAGAATGGCGGGGACAGATCCTAGGAGTTCTTCCCTTCAACCTGGGCTCCGATCAGGTCAGGTAAGGTCAGGTCAGCGCCTCTGTGCTTGGCTGAATAGCTCTTCTGTGAAACAGAACAGATCAGAATTAAAGGTCGAAAACTTAACTGAGGGGCGGCGCCTGTGACTCAGTCGGTCAGGCGCCGGCCCCACAGACCGAGTGTGGCGGGTTCAAACCCGGACCCGGCTGAACTGCAACCAAATAATAGCTGGGGAAGGTAGTGGGCTCCTGTCGTCCCAGGTACACGGGAGTCTCAGGCAAGAGAATCGTTTAAGCCCAGGAGTTGGAAGTTGCTGTGAGCTGTGTGATGCCATGGCACTCTACCCGAAGGGCATAAAGTGACACTCTGTCTCTACAAAAAAAAAGAAAAAAAAAGATACACTTAACTGATTACTGAAGTTTTTTTCTGGATTGGAAAGCCGGGGTTGGGGTAGAGGAAGGGTTTCTGTTCCAGGAACTGTGCTACGTGTCTATTTACTTCTTTATTAGATTGATTTTAACATCGATTAATTTATTTTTTGTTTAATTTGATTTTTTTTTTTTTTTTTTTTTTTTTTTTTTTTTGGTGAGGCAGACGTTCACTGAGTCACCCTCCGTATATTGCAGTGGTGTGCTGTCACAGCTCTCGAAAACCTCAAACTCTTGGGCGTTAACGATCCTCTGGCCTCAGCCTCCCAAGTTCCTGGGACTGCATGAGCCCGCCACAGCGCGGGGGTAGTTTTGCTTTGTTGCAGTTGTCATTGTTGTTTAGCTTGTCAGACAGCTCTGGAATCTGCCAGCCTCCTCGGTGGATGTGGTTGGTGCCTTAACCTCTGTGCTATGCACCACCCCCACACCCCACGCCAGCCTATTCATTTATCTATTTATTTATTAAATATTTTCCTTCTTCTGCGGTGTTTGACTGGGGACCGGTTTCAACCCGCCGCCTCTGGTACTTGGGGCCGGTGCCCTACTCCTCTGAGGAACAGGCACTGAACTACTTTTACTCTTTCATTTTCCTTCCTTCCTTCCTTCCTTCCATCGTTCCGTCCCAACCTTTCTCATTCCCTCCATCCCTCCCTTCCTTCCTTCGTTCTTTCTTGTTTTATTTCTTTCCAGTTTTTTGACGGGGCTTGGTTTGAACCCGCCACCTCCGAAATATGCGGGGCGAGGGCGGTGGTGCCCGCAGGCGAACTCTTACAACTCAATGATTTTGAGGAGGGGGCAGTTTTTCTCGCCACTCACCTCCTCTGTATATGGGGCCGGCACCCTACTCCTTTCACCCACAGGCGCCACCCGTTAACTTGTATTATTTTTCCTTTTTGTAGAGACAGAGTGTCACTTTATTGCCCTCGGTAGAGTGCTGGGGCATCACACAGCTCACAGCAACCTCCGTCTCCTGGGCTTAGGCGATTATCCTGCCTCGGTCTCCCGAGTAGGTGGGACTAATGGCGGCCGCCACAACACCCGGCAACTTTTTTGTTGCAGTTCGGCCGGGCCAGGGTTTGAACACACCACCCTCCGTATATGGGGCCGGCGCCATGCTCACTGAGCCACAGGCCCTGCCCCCGTTATCTTCTATACTGAACAGTAGCTTCCCACCCACACATACATCTCTCCAGATACAGTGAAACCAGGTGTGGGAGAAGGATATTTAACTAAATCGAATTAGGTGGCTCAGGCCTGTAATCGTAGCACTTTGGGAGGTCTAGGTGGGCGGATCGCTTCAGCTCACTGAGTTGAGCTCCCGAAAATGGGTTTGTTTGTTTGCTTTCCAGTTCTGGCGGAGTCCGGGCTTGAACCAACACCCACGGTATAATATGGGGCCGGCGCCCTAATCCTTGAGCCAGGGGCACACGCATTTCTGAACTGAGCAAAACCCCCGCTGAGGCCCCAGCTCCTGACCTCTTGTCGGCCTCCAATTGGCTGCGGAGAGGGCCGGTCCTTCGTGTCTGCAGGTTGCTGACTTGTTCTGACTGCGTGTCCCAAGGCACCACTTTCCGGGTTTCTTTTCTCTTCTTTTATCCCTTGTTTCTCTCATTGCACATCTCACACTTGTGCTGGAACACATGATCGTGACGCCTATGAACGACTAAAGGAGATGCTGCGACACACATCCCTCCGTCCTCCACTCCCTCTCCCCTTTCTTTCGTTCCTTCCCTCGTAACATCCCCCCTCCCCTGGCCCCCGCACCTGCATATGAGACACCGGAGCTAGCTAAGAATGAGCACGCCGGGTTCTCCTGCCAGGCAGGCAGGCATGCAAGAAACCCACGTAGAGCACATGTGGGTGTTAGGAAACTTGGGTCTCCACGGTGCCCCACAGATGAGCAGACGTCCGTGGCCGACCTTAGAGCGGGGATCTTGTCACCTTAGCGCCTGTTGGTGGACCAGATGTCTCTTCTGCGTGCTTTGGCCTAGTCAGTCCAGCAGGTGGCGGCCTTGTATTAGTTGTGGTTCCCCTGAGGCTCTGAGACTCGCCTCGCTCCTCCAAACCCCGTGTTCCTCCTTTCGTGTTCGTCTTCTCTCTCTCTCTCTCTCCCTCTCTCCCTGCCTTTCTCCAGCCTCTCCGTCTCTCTCCCCCATCGTTCTCACTCTCCCTTTATTCTGAAACGGTTGCTCTGACAATACGCACTGCTTGCCTCCTGTGTAACTACTAGAGCTCAGGAGCGAACTCAGCAGCGTGTGAGCCTAGGGGGTGTGTCATTCCTATAAAAAAAAAAAATAAAACTCTTCTTCATTCAGGTCTACACAACCAGCTAGGACAGTATATGTGTGTGGGATTATATATTTATTTTATTATATATTTTTTGGCCATACACCCTCAGTCCACCTTCACTGGGAAGAGCGGAGTGGCGCCATTCACAAGTCACAGCACACTCGAATTCTTGAGCTCCAGGGATGCTTTTGCTTCAGACTCCCGAACAGGTGGGACTATGGTGGGGTGTGGGGCGGTCGTCTCCTGTCTTCACCGGCCTCGGCCTCCCAGAATGCTAGCATTAGATTGGAGATCAACCGCCCCCGACCCCGTAACTTCTTTGGGTGTTTATGGAGCTGTTCCCTGGGGGCAGATCCGTCCTCTCAAAGCCCCGTGGGGAGGCGGTTCGGAGAAGGGCGGGGAATGATCCGAGGAGTTCTTCCCTTCAACCTGGGCTCCGGTCAGGTCAGGTCAGGTCAGGTCAGCGCCTCTGTGCTTGGCAGCTTAGCTCTTGTGTAAAACGGAACAGATCAGAAATAAAGGTGGAAAACTTAACTGAGGGGGCGGTGCCTGTGGCTCAGTCATTAAGGCGCCGGCCCCACATACCGAGGGTGGCGGGTTCAAACCCGGCCCCGGCTGAACTGCAACCAAAAAATAGCTGGGCATGGTGGCAGGCTCCTGTCTTCCCAGCTACTCGGGAGGCTGAGGCAAGAGAATCGCTTAAGCCCAGGAGTTGGAAGTTGCTGTGAGCTGTGTGATGCCATGGCACTCTACCCGAAGGGCATAAAGTGACACTCTGTCTCTACAAAAACAAAACAAAACAAAAAAAAAACACTTAATTCATTACTGAAGTTTTTTTCTGGATTGGAAAGCGGGGGTTGGGGGAGTGGAAGGGTTTCTGTTCCAGGAACTGTGCTACGTGTCTATTTACTTCTTTTATTTATTTATTTATTTTTATTTATTTATTTTTGTAGAGACAGAGTCTCACTGTACCGCCCTCGGGTAGAGTGCCGTGGCGTCACACGGCTCACAGCAACCTCTAACTCCTGGGCTTCCGCGATTCTCTTGTCTCAGCCTCCTGAGCAGCCGGGACTACAGGCGCCCGCCACAACGCCCGGCTATTTTTCTGTTGCAGTTTGGCCGGGGCTGGGTCTGAAACCACCACCCTCGGCATATGGGGCCGGCGCCCTACTCTCTGAGCCACAGGCGCCGCCCCTCTATTTACTTCTTTATTAGATTGATTTTAACATTTATTAATTTATTTTTTGGTCCATTTGATGTTTTTTTTCTTTTCTTTTGCTGAGGCAGACCTTCACTTAGTCACCCTCCGTAGATTGCCGTGGTGTGTTGTCACAGCTCTCAAGAACCTCCAACTCTTGGGCGTCAACGATTGTCTGGCCTCAGCCTCTCAAGTACCTGGGACTGCATGAGACCGCCACAGCGCCGGGGTATTTTTGCTTTGTTGCAGTTGTCACTGTTGTTTAGGTTGTCAGACAGGTCTGGAATCCGCCAGCCTCCTCGGTGGATGTGGTTGGTGCCTTAACCACTGTGCTATGCACCACCCCCCCACGCCACGCCAGCCTATTTATTTATCTATTTATTTATTAAATATTTTCCTTCTTCTGCGGTGTTTGACTGGGGCCCGGTTTCAACCCGCTGCCTCTGGTACTTGGGGCAGGTGCCCTACTCCTCTGAGGAACAGGCACTGAACTACTTTTACACTTTCATTTTCCTTCCTTCCTTCCTTCCTTCCTTCCTTCCTTCCTTCCTTCCTTCCTTCCTTCGTTCCTTCGTTCCTTCCTTCCTTCCTTCCATCGTTCTGTCCCATCCTTTCTCCTTCCCTCCCTTCCTTCCTTCCTTCTTTCTTGTTTTTTTTCTTACCAGTTTTTTGCCAGGGCTTGGTTTGAACCCACCACCTCCGAAATATGCGGAGGAAAGGGGGGGTGCCCGCAGAGGAACTCTTTCAGCTACGTAATTTTGAGGAGGGGGCAGTTTTTCTCGCCACCCACCTCCTCTGTATATGGGGCCGGCACCCTACTCCTTTCACCCACAGGCGCCACCCGTTAACTTGTATTCTTTTTCCTTTCTGTAGAGACAGAGTTTCACTTTGTTGCCCTTGGTAGAGTGCGGTGGCGTCACACAGCTCACAGCAACCTCCATCTCCTGGGCTTAGGCGATTATCCTGCCTCGGTCTCCCGAGTAGCTGTGACTACAGGCGGCCGCCACAACGCCGGGCTACTTTTTTGTTCCAGTTCGGCCGGGCCTAGAGTTGAACACACCACCCTCCGTATACGGGGCCGGCGCCTTGCTCACTGAGCCACAGGCCCCTCCCCCGTTATCTTCTACACTTAACAGTGGCTTCCCCCACACACAAACATATCTCCAGATACAGTGAAACCAGGTGTGGGAGGATATTTAACTAAATCGAATTAGGTGGCTCAGGCCTGTAATCGCAGCACTTTGGGAGGTCTAGGTGGGCGGATCGCTTCAGCTCACTGAGTTGAGCTCCCGAAAATGGGTTTGTTTGTTTGCTTTCCAGTTCTGGCGGAGTCCGGGCTTGAACCAACACCCACGGTATAATATGGGGCCGGCGCCCTAATCCTTGAGCCAGGGGCACACGCGTTTCTGAACTGAGCAAAACCCCCGCTGAGGTCCCAGCTCCTGACCTCTTCTGGGCCTCCAATTGGCTGCGGAGAGGGCAGGTCCTCCGTGTCTGCAGGTTCCTGACTTGTTCTGACTGCGTGTCCCAAGGCACGACTTTCGGGGTTTCTTTTTTCTTCTTTTATCCCTTGTTTCTCTCATTGCACATCTCACACTTGTGCTGGAACACATGATCGTGATGCCTATGAACGACTAAAGGAGATGCTGCGACACACATCCCTCCGTCCTCCACTCCCTCTCCCCTTTCTTTCTCTCCTTCCCTCGTAACATCCCCCCTCCCCTGGCCCCCCGCACCTGCATATGAGACACCGGAGCTAGCTCAGAATGAGCACGCCGGGTTCTCCTGCCAGGCAGTCAGGCATGCATGACACCCACGTAGAGCACATGTGGGTGTTAGGAAACTTGAGTCTGCACAGTGCCCCGCGGATGACCAGATGTCCGTGGCCGACCTCACACCGGAGATCTTGTCACTTTAGCTCCTGTTGGTCGACCAGATGTCTCTTCTACGTGCTTTGGCCTAGTCAGTCCAGCAGGTGGCGGCCTTGTATTAGTTGTGGTTCCCCTGAGGCTCTGAGACTCGCCTCGCTCCTCCAAACTCCGTGTTCCTTCTGTCGTGTTCCTCTTCTCTCTCTCTCTCCCCCGCCCTCTCTCTCTCTCCCTCTCTCCCTCCATTTCTCCCCCCTCTCCGTCTCTCTCCCCCCTCGTTCTCACTCTCCCTTTATTCTGAAATGGTTGCTCTGACAATACGCACTGCTTGCCTCCTGTGTAACTACTAGAGCTCAGGAGCGAACTCGGCAGCGTGTGAGCCTAGGGGGTGTGTCATTCCTATAAAAAAACAACAAACTCTTCTTCATTCAGGTCTACACAACCAGCTAGGACAGTATATGTGTGTGGGATTATATATTTATTTATTTATTTATATATTTTTTGGCCATACACCCTCAGTCCACCTTCACTGGGAAGAGCGGAGTGGCGCCATTCACAAGTCACAGCACGCTCGAATTCTTGAGCTCCAGGGATGCTTTTGCTTCAGACTCCCGAACAGGTGGGACTATGCTGGGGTGTGGGGCGGTCGTCTCCTGTCTCCACCGGCCTCGGCCTCCCAGAATGCTAGCATTAGAGTGGAGATCAACCGCCCCCGACCCCGTAATTTCTTTGGGTGTGTATGGAGCTGTTCCCCGGGGGCAGATCCGTCCTCTCAAAGCCCAGTGGGGAGGCGGTGCGGAGAAGGGCGGGGACTGATCCTAGGAGTTCTTCCCTTCAACCTGGGCTCCGGTCAGGTCAGGTCTGGTCAGGTCAGCGCCTCTGTTTTTGGCAGCTTAGCTCTTCTGTAAAACGGAACAGATCAGAAATAAAGGTCGAAAACTTAACTGAGGGGGCGGCGCCTGTGGCTCAGTCGGTCAGGCGCCGGCCCCACATACCGAGGGTGGCGGGTTCAAACCCGGCCCCGGCTGAACTGCAACCAAAAAATAGCTGGACATGGTGGCGGGCTCCTGTCGTCCCAGCTACTCGGGAGGCTGAGGCAAGAAAATCGCTTAAGCCCAGGAGTTGGAAGTTGCTGTGAGCTGTGTGATGCCATGGCACTCTACCCGAAGGGCCTAAAGTGACACTCTGTCTCTACAAAAAAAAAAAAAAAAAAAAAAAAAAAAACACTTAATTCATTACTGAAGTTTTTTTCTGGATTGGAAAGCGGGGGTTGGGGGAGAGGATGGGTTTCTGTTCCAGGAACTGTGCTACGTGTCTATTTACTTCTTTTATTTATTTATTTATTTTTATTTATTTATTTTTTTTTTTTTTGTAGAGACAGAGTCTCACTGTACCGCCCTCGGGTAGAGTGCCGTGTGGTCACACGGCTCACAGCAACCTCTAACTCCTGGGCTTCCGCGATTCTCTTGTCTCAGCCTCCTGAGCAGCCGGGACTACAGGCCCACGCCACAACGCCCGGCTATTTTTCTGTTGCAGTTTGGCCGGGGCTGGGTCCGAAACCACCACCCTCGGCATATGGGGCCGGCGCCCTACTCACTGAGCCACAGGCGCCGCCCCTCCATTTACTTCTTTATTAGATTGATTTTAACATTTATTAATTTATTTTTTGGTCCATTTGATTGTTTTTTTTCTTTTTTTTTGGTGAGGCAGACCTTCACTTAGTCACCCTCCGTAGATTGCCGTGGTGTGTTGTCACAGCTCTCAAGAACCTCCAACTCTTGGGCGTCAACGATTGTCTGGCCTCAGCCTCCCAAGTACCTGGGACTGCATGAGACCGCCATAGCGCCAGGGTATTTTTGCTTTGTTGCAGTTGTCATTGTTGTTTAGGTTGTCAGACAGGTCTGGAATCCGCCAGCCTCCTCGGTGGATGTGGTTGGTGCCTTAACCACTGTGCTATGCACCACCCCCCCACCCCAAGCCAGCCTATTTATCTATTTATTTATTAAATATTTTCCTTCTTGTGCGGTGTTTGACTGGGGCCCGGTTTCAACCCGCCGCCTCTGGTACTTGGGGCCGGTGCCCTACTCCTCTGAGGAACAGGCACTGAACTACTTTTACTCTTTCATTTTCTTTCCTTCCTTCCTTCCTTCCTTCCTTCCTTCTTCCTTCCTTCCTTCCTTCCTTCCTTCCTTCCTTCCTTCCTTCCTTCGTCCTTCCTTCCTTCCATCGTTCCGTCCCATCCTTTCTCCTTCCCTCCATCCCTCCCTTCCTTCCTTCGTTCTTTCTTGTTTTTTTTCTTTCCAGTTTTTTGCTGGTGCTTGGTTTGAACCCGCCACGTCCGAAATATGCGGGGGGAGGGCGGGGGTGCCCGCAGGCGAACTCTTTCAACTAAATGATTTTGAGGAGGGGGCAGTTTTTCTCGCCACCCACCTCCTCTGTATATGGGGCCGGCACCCTACTCCTTTCACCCACAGGCGCCACCCGTTAACTTGTATTCTTTTTCCTTTTTGTAGAGACAGAGTTTCACTTTGTTGCCCTCGGTAGAGTGCCGTGGCGTCACACAGCTCACAGCAACCTCCATCTCCTGGGCTTAGGCGATTATCCTGCCTGGGTCTCCCGAGTAGCTGGGACTACAGGCGGCCGCCACAACGCCCGGCTACTTTTTTTTGCAGTTCGGCCAGGCCTGGGGTTGAACACACCACCCTCCGTATATGTGGCCGGCGCCTTGCTCACCGAGCGACAGGCCCCGCCCCCGTTATCTTCTATACTTAAAAAGAGCTTCCCCCACACACATACATCTCTCCAGATACAGTGAAACCAGGCGTGGGAGAAAGATATTTAACTAAATCGAATTAGTCTGGGCGACGTGAGGCGGCTCAGGCCTGTAATCGTAGCACTTTGGGAGGTCTAGGTGGGCGGATCGCTTCAGCTCACTGAGTTGAGCTCCGGAAAATGGGTTTGTTTGTTTGCTTTCCAGTTCTGGCGGAGTCCGGGCTTGAACCAACACCCACAGTATAATATGGGGCCGGCGCCCTAATCCTTGAGCCAGGGGCACACGCGTTTCTGAACTGAGCAAAACCCCCGCTGAGGCCCCAGCTCCTGACCTCTTGTCGGCCTCCAATTGGCTGCGGAGAGGGCCGGTCCTCCGTGTCTGCAGGTTGCTGACTTGTTCTGACTGCGTGTCCCAAGGCACCACTTTCGGGGTTTCTTTTCTCTTCTTTTATCCCTTGTTTCTCTCATTGCACATCTCACACTTGTGCTGGAAAGCATGATCGGGACGCCTATGAACGACTATAGGAGATGCTGCGACACACATCCCTCCGTCCTCCACTCCCTCTCCCCTTACTTTCTCTCCTTCCCTCGTAACATCCCCCCTCCCCTGGCCCCCGCACCTCCATATGAAACACCGGAGCTAGCTAAGAATGAGTACGCCGGGTTCTCCTGCCAGGCAGGCAGGCATGCATGACACCCACGTAGAGCACATGTGGGTGTTAGGAAACTTGTGTCTCCACAGTGCCCCGCGGATGAGCAGAAGTCCGTGGCCGACCTTACAGCGGGGATCTTGTCTCCTTAGCGCCTGTTGGTCAACCAGATGTTTCTTCTGCGTGCTTTGGCCTAGTCAGTCCAGCAGGTGGCGGCCTTGTATAAGATGTGGTTCCCCTGAGGCTCTGAGACTCGCCTCGCTCCTCCAAACCCCAGGTTCCTTCTTTCGTGTTCGTCTTCTCTCTCTCTCTCTCTCTCTCTCCCTCTCTCCCTCCCTTTCTCCCGCCTCTCCGTCTCTTTCCCCCCTCGTTCTCACTCTCCCTTTATTCTGAAACGGTTGCTCTGACAATACGCACTGCTTGCCTCCTGTGTAACAACTAGAGCTCAGGAGCGAACTTGGCAGCTTGTGAGCCTAGGGGGTGTGTCATTCCTATTAAAAAAAAAAAAAAAAAAACTCTTCTTCATTCAGGTCTACACAACCAGCTAGGACAGTATATGTGTGTGGGATTGTATATTTATTTATTTATATATTTTTTGGCCATACACCCTCAGTCCACCTTCACTGGGAAGAGCGGAGTGGCGCGATTCACAAGTCACAGCACGCTCGAATTCTTGAGCTCCAGGGATGCTTTTGCTTCAGACTCCCGAACAGGTGGGACTATGGTGGGGTGTGGGGCGGTCGTCTCCTGTCTCCACCGGCCTCGGCCTCCCAGAATGCTAGCATTAGAGTGGAGATCAACCGCCCCCGACCCCGTAACTTCTTTGGGTGTGTATGGAGCTGTTCCCCGGGGGCAGATCCGTCCTCTCAAAGCCCAGTGGGGAGGCGGTGCGGAGAAGGGCGGGGACTGATCCTAGGAATTCTTCCCTTCAACCTAGGCTCCGGTCAGGTCAGGTCAGGTCAAGTCAGGTCAGTGCCTCTGTGCTTGGCTGCTTAGCTCTTCTGTAAAAGGGAACAGATCAGAAATAAAGGTCGAAAACTTAAGTGAGGGGCGGCGACTGTGGCTCAGTCGGTAAGGCGCCAGCCCCACAGACCGAGAGTGGCGGGTTCAAACCCGGCCCCGGCTGAACTGCAACCAAAAAATTGCTGGGCTTGGTGGCGGGCTCCTGTCGTCCCAGCTACTCGGGAGGGTGAGGGAAAAGAATCGCATAAGCCCAGGAGTTGGAAGTTGCTGTGAGCTGTGTGATGCCATGGCACTCTACCCGAAGGGCATAGAGTGACACTCTATCTCTACAAAAAAAAAAATCACTTAACTCATTTCTGAAGTTTTTTTTCTGGATTGGAATGCGGGGTTTGCGGGAGAGTAAGGGTTTCTGTTCCAGGAACTGTGCTACGTGTCTATTTACTTCTTTATTAGATTGATTTTAACATTTATTAAATTATTTTTTTGGTCCATTTGATTTTTTTTTTTTTTTTGATGAGGCAGACCTTCACTGAGTCACCCTCCGTAGATTGCCGTGGTGTGGTGTCACAGCTCTCAAGAACCTCCAACTCTTGCGCGTTAACGATTGTCTGGCCTCAGCCTCCCAAGTACCTGGGACTGCATGAGCCCGCCACAGTGCTGGGGTATTTTTGCTTTGTTGCAGTTGTCATTGTTTTCTAGCTTGTCAGACAGGTCTGGAATCCGCCAGCCTCCTGGGTGGATGTGGTTTGTGCCTTAACCAGTGTGCTATGCACCACCCCCCAACCCCACGTCAGCCTATTTATTTATCTATTTATTTATTAAATATTTTCCTTCTTCTGCGGTGTTTGACTGGGGCCCGGTTTCAACCCGCCGCCTCTGGTACTTGGGGCCGGTGCCCTACTCCTCTGAGGAACAGGCACTGAACCACTTTTACTCTTTCATTTTCCTTCCTTCCTTCCTTCCTTCCTTCCTTCCTTCCTTCCTTCCTTTCTTCTTTCCTTCCTTCCTTCCTTCCCTTGTTCCTTCCATCGTTCCGTGCCATCCTTTCTCCTTCCCTCCATCCCTCCCTTCCTTCCTTCCTTCTTTCTTGTTTTTTTTCTTTCCAGTTTTTTGCCGGGGCTTGGTTTGAACCTGCCACCTCCGAAATATGCGGGGGGAGGGCGGAGGTGACCTTAGGCGAACTCTTTCATCTAAATGATTTTGAGGAGGGGGCAGTTTTTCTCGCCACCCACCTCCTCTGTATATGGGGCCGGCACCCTACTCCTTTCACCCACAGGCGCCAACCGTTAACTTGTATTCTTTTTCCTTTCTGTAGAGACAGAGTTTCACTTTATTGCCCTCGGTAGGGTGCCGTGGCGTCACAGGGCTCACAGCAACCTCCATCTCCTGGGCTTAGACGATTATCCTGCCTCGGTCTCCCGAGTAGCTGGGACTACAGGCGGCCGCCACAACGCCCGGCTACTTTTTTGTTGCATTTCGGCCGGGCCTGGGGTTGAACACACCACCCTCCGTATATGGGGCCAGCGCCTTGCTCACTGAGCACAGGCCGCGCCCCCGTTATCTTCTATACTTCACAATAGCTTCACCCACACACATACATCTCTCTAGATACAGTGAAAGCAGGTGTGGGAGAAGGATATTTAACTCAGCTCACTGATTTGAGCTCCCGAAAATGGGTTTGTTTGCTTGTTTGTTTTCCAGTTCTGTCCGAGTCCGGGCTTGAACCAACACCCATGGAATAATATGGGTCAGGCGCCCTACTCCTTGAGCCAGGGGCTCGCCCACTCACAGGCATATGCGTTTCTGAACTGAGCAAACCCCCCGCTGAGGCCCCAGCTCCTGACCTCTTGTCGGCCTCCAATTGGCTGCGGAGAGGGCCGGTCCTCCGTGTCTGCAGGTTGCTGACTTGTTCTGACTGCGTGTCCCAAGGCACCACTTTCGGGGTTTCTTTTTTCTTCTTTTATCCCTTGTTTCTCTCTTTCCACATCTCACACGTGTGCTCGAACACATGATCATGACGCTTATGAACGACTAAAGGAGATGCTGCGACACACATCCCTTCCTCCTTCCCTCCCTCTCCCCTTTGTTTCTCTCCTTCCGTGGAAACTTCCCCTCCAGCCCCCGCACCTGCGTATGAAACACTGGAACTAGTTAAGAATGAGCACCCCGTGTTCTCCTCCCAGGCAGGCAGGCATGCATGACACCCACGTAGAGCACATGTGGGTGTTAGGTAACTTCGGTCTCCACAGTGCCCCAATGCTGAACAGATGTCCGTGGCCGACCTTAGACCGGGGATGTTGTCACCTTAGCGCCTGTGGGTCGACCAGATATCTCTTCTGCGAGCTTTGGCCTAGTCAGTCCAGCAGGTGGTGGCCGTGTATAAGTTCTGGTCCCCCTGAGGCTCGGAGCCTTGCCTCGTTCCTCCAAACCCCATGTTCCTTCTTTTGTGTTCGTCTTCTCTCCCTCTCTGCCTCCCTTTCTCCCCCCTCTCCCTCTCTGTCCCCCCTCATTCTGTCTCTCCCTTTATTCTGAAGGGTTGTTCTGACAATATGCACTGCTTGCCTCTTGTGTAACTAGTAGAGCTAAGGAGAGAACTCGGCAGCGTGTGAGCCTAGGTGGTGTGTCATTTCTATCTAAAAAAAAAAAAACACAACTCTTCTTCATTCACATCTACAACCAGCTAGGACCGTATACGTGTGTGGGATTATGTGTTTACTTATTTATATATTTTTTTGGTGATACACCCTCAGTCCACCTTCACTGGGAAGAGCGGCTTGGAGCCATTCACAAGTCACAGCACACTCGAATTTTTGAGCTCCAGGGATGCTTTTGCTTCAGACTCCCGAACCGCTGGGATTATGGTGGGGAGGGGAGCGGTCGTCTCCTGTCTCCACCGGTCTCGGCCTCCCAGAATGCTAGCGTTAAAATGGAGATCAACCCTGTAACTTCTTTGTCTGTTATGGAGCTGTTCTGCGTAGGACAGATCCGTCCTCTCAAAGCCCAGTGGGGTGGCGGTCAAGGGAAGGGCGGATCGCTTCAGCTCACTGATTGAGTTCCTGAAAATGTTTTTGTTTGTTTGTTTGTTTTCCAGTTCTTTTGTGGGCCGGGCTTGAATCAAGGTGTAGAAGTGAATGAAGAAGAGATTTTTTTTTTTTTTGTAGAGACAGAGTTTCACTTTGTTGCCCTCGGTAGAGTGCTGTGGCATCAAACATCTCCCAGCAGCCTCCAACTCCTGGGCTTAGGCGGTTCTCCTGCCTCAGCCTCCAGAGTAGCTGGGACTACAGGCGCCCGCCACAATGTCCGGCTATTTTTATTTGTTGCAGTTTGGCCAGGACTGGGATTGAACCTGCCACCCTCGGCATATGGGGCTGGTGCCCCGCTCACTGAGCCACAGGCGCCGCCCTGAAGAAGAGATTTGTGTTGTGCTTTCTATTAATGTAACCTTGACAGACTGATAAGTATATTAATTAATAATTCTAGAATTAAATTTAATGATTGATTCATTTTTTAGTTTACCATTATTTCATATTTGTTAAAGGTTAAGGGTTGAATATTTCACAAGGAGATCAAGAAGGATATGGGCTTAGAAGACGAATTCTGCATAATACAAAAACCCTACATGGTTGTAAATACTATTCATTTTCATCTTCATTAAAAATTTTATGTTCCAAAGTTAGTTCTATAAATGCAACATGTACTACTAACTTTCCTATCAATTACAACATCAATTAGAGAACATCAGGTACACCAAGAGTGATTTTCAAAATCTGAAAATTCCTGTTGTGTATAATAAATAAAAAATGAGTCTTATATTATCTTTCACATTAAAAATATGTGCTTAATATCCATTAGAGATTATTATGTGAGATTGTAACTATTAGAAATGATAAAGTTATTACTTTTTTAAACTCAATTCTTATGCAATGATATGTTTAAAATTCTTAATTAAACATCAAAGAAAACTGAGATAAATTAAATCACTTCAGAGATTTTGTTGTTGTTGCAGTTTTTCACCACAGGCACTGCCCACTTCATAGATTTTATAAAGCCTTTGTTATTTCTAAAAAAATAGTTTTGCCTAATATAATGAAACTTGGCAGAGATTTTCTCAAGAATATGAATTTATTCAGTCAAAGAAAAATCAGTGTGCCACTCCATAGTAGCTAAAGTCCCACTTCTATCTAAAAATGAGCAGTCACTGCTGTTCCTTAGAGAATGGCAATAAACAAACTAAAGACATATTAACAACCAAAATCCAAGCAACTTAGCAAAATAAATAATTCACAAATATTCTGCGCTTCTAGAGTTCTGTTTTGAATTTAATATGAAGTATTCCTTTTAAGAAACTACATTTGGAAGATCAATTATATTTCAACAAAATAGAATTTTGTCTAATCCAGTTACTTTTCTGTTACATCAAATGTTGTAAAATACCACCCCAGTTTGATGTATTTCTAATAAATATTTTTCAACAAACCCTTTTCTACCACACAGTATTCTCCCACTCTTTGGCTTATAGTTTGATGTAGGGAAAGATTAGGAGAGAAGGTAGAGCCCACCTGACACTGAGTTATTCCACAGACTTACTTTTCTGGAGCTCAGTATCCCAAATACCATCCCAGTAACAAATAAACTTCTAAAGCAGACAGAAAATAAACCATAGGTTAGCAGATAGCAGGGAATTTCCCACTGTAATAAGGAAAGATTTTTCACTTACCTCTGTATCTACCAAGGAGATACAAAAACTGTGCTGTTCAATGATTCTAACTAGATAAAGCTATTAAAGAGCCATGAACTCAGTCTCTCTTTCACCCCAGATTCCTGGTGGATCTTTTCGGACCAATGACTAGTGGGACTCGTTTCAATTAATTTTGAATAAACCTATGGATCCCTGCCTCCCTATCTAAAGAGCCGGTTGCCATACAAATTGAGCATCCCTAATCTAAAAGCCCAAATCTGAAATCTTTCAAAATCGAAAACTTTTTGAGTGCTACTATGGTGCCACAAGGGACAATTCCACACCTGACCTCATGTGACGAGTTGCAGTCAAAATGCAGGTGCACACCACACGTTTTCTTCAGCACATCTTCTGCTATGATGTATCTGTTTCATATGTGCCCAGATTCCCCCATGCAAGCATGCCCACAAAGGATCAGAATATGGCACATGTGTAGACCACAATCCCCACAATGCCCCACATGCGGTAAAGACCTACTTGCATCACTCGCTGTGTTTTTTTGCTTATTCTTTGCTTTGTAATATAAAGATATGGTTGAAAATGTCAAAAAGGGCTGCAGATACCCTTATGGGTAACTAACTGGAAGAGCAAGCATTTATGCTTACCATTGCATAGAAAATGAAGCTGTTGGAGAAGCTGGATGATGACGTAAGACACCTCAAAGAGTATGGTGTTGGAATGCCCACTGCAAGTGGTGAACAGATATTAATGAAATATAGAAAAACACAACACAAAGGCCACAATGAAGATCTCCTTCTGTATTGAAAAAGTGCATCCATCAGTATCAGAGCAAACACCTGGCAATGAATGGGCTGTGGATCTGAAATAAGCAAAGATCTATCACGACGAACTGAAAATCAGAGGGAACTGTGACTATTCGATGAGCTGATTGCAGATGAGCAGCCTGAACTTAAGAAAAAGCAGAGCATTACATTTTTAAAGATTGTGGTAACAAAGGACTTGCTGATCTTTGTGAAGTGGCAGAAAAATTTACTGATGAGGTTGCCATAGTCATTGCTGTTGAAAATCTGATGCCAGAATAAGTCTGCAATGCTGATGAAACACCATCTTCATTATTGCTCCAGAAAGAGCCAGACTACAACTGATGACACAACCCCTCTAAGAATTAAGGATGCCATGGACAGATTCCCTGTGCTGGGGTGTGCTGATGCAGCAAGGATGTGTAAGTGCAAAATTGCTGTGAAAGGCGAAAGTTCACATTGCCACTGTTTTCAAGGAATGAATTTCTTACCAGTCTGTTATTATGTTAACAAAAAGGCATGGATCACCGGGGACACCTCTTCTGATCGATTTTACAAACACTTTGTACCAGTGCTCATGGTCACTACAGGGAAGCTGGACTAGATGACAACCACGAGATGTTCTTATTTCGTTGCAAGTGTTCTGGTTATCCTACAGCTGAAATTCTCAACAAAAATAATGTTTATGTCATATTCTCTCCCCCAGGAGTGACTTTATTAATTCAGTCACGTGAGCAGGTTATGCTTAGGTCTAGGAAGAGAAAATATATAAACACTTTCTTGAGCAGCATGCTAGCAGCAGTGAACATAGGCCTGGGTGTGGAGGGTTTTCAAAAGGCGTTTACCATGGATGCTCTATGTGCTGTTGCCAACACGTGGTCTGTGACTAAAGACACAGTTGTGCAAGCCTACAACTATGTCCCGTAATAATGATGAACATGGTGGTGACTTTAAAGGATTGTATATGTCAAGTAAGAAAAAAAAAGATGTCTGCCCTCCCCACAGATGCAAAAATACATACCTTTGGAGTCCATTAGTAAAGCCAGAAGAAGTGGGTATCAAAGTTTTTAACATCCATCTTTAGGATCTAGTTGTTCATTCACTGAACAATGATGAAATAGCCGAAATGATTCTAAATCAAGGTGATCATTGTAAAAATGACAATGAATTTGACAATTCCAGAAAAAATACTTATCCACAACATATATGTATGATGGTCTGATTGAAGGACTAAAGCAGTGTGCGTTTGTAACAGGAAAAGAAATCATGTTTTTATAAAATTAAAAAAAAAAAAAAACTTTTTAAGACAGAAAAACAAAACACAGTGTTATTGAGGCAGATGACTTTGGAGGAAACATTTTAAAAAGCCACCCAGTGGCTGCAGACCATGCCTCATTCCTAGAATCCCAAAGCTCTGGAAGGCCAAAGCAGGAGGATCGCTGGAGCCCAGGAGTTTGAGGTTGCTGTGACCGATGAGAATGCCACTGCACTCGAGTGTGGGCAACAGAGTGAGACTCTGTCCCTAATTTAATTAATAAATAAAAGCCACCGAGGAGAATACTTCCTCATCCCCAGAAGACCCACTGCTTAGAGCCTCACATTCTGCTGATATTTCTTCTCACCCAAAAAAATAATAATAATACAATGTGCACACAGCATCACAAAGCCTCATGTTTCCTGCCACTGTGTGTCAGCTGATACAGGTATTCTAGTGATGTTAAGTGTGCTGCTTAGTTACCTCAAACACATTGTTTTTTCACTGTCTTAACGGCATGTCTCTTTTTTGTTGTTGTTATGTACTTATGTGTGTATTAAGTATAAGGAAATGACACTTACCGGTAGCATATAAATAAATTCAGGGCCAGAAATGATGGTGATGCCAGATAACCACATTTTGCCCTCATGGGTGCCTGAGGTGACGACAGCTTTGCTTTCTGATGGTTCATGTACACAAACTTTGTCTCATGTGCAAAATTATTTAAAATAGTGTACAGGGCGGCGCTTGTGGCTCAGTGAGTAGGGCGCTGGTCCCATATGCTGGAGGTGGTGGGTTCAAACCCAGCCCCGGCCAAAAACCACAAAAAAAAAAATAGTGTACAAAATTCCCTTTAGACTATGCGCATAAGATGTATATGAAACATTGGTGAATTTTGGATTTCGGCCCATCCCCTAAGTATCTTCTTTTGTATTTAAAAATATGAAAGCTATAACCCAATTATAACCTAAAAATATGGGGAAAGGGAGGATAGGGGAGGTTAAAGAATGAGTAGAGGGAGGGTAATTGGTGGGACCACACCTATGGTGCATCTTACAAGGGTACATGTGAAACTTAGTAAATGTAGACTATAAATGTCTTAACACAATAACTAAGAAAATGCCAGGAAGGCTATGTTAACCAGTTTGATGAAAATATTTCAAATTGTATATAAAACCAGTGCATGGTGCCCCATGACTGCATTAATGTACACAGATATGATTTAATTAAAAAAAATGTTAGTTGAAGCAAGGAGGCCATAGACTAGAATGCTGAAACTGCTAATACATGTCTATACAATATAGAATTCATTTTGTTTTTTGCATAATGTATAGATTTTAACATAGACATTCAATTCAGAAATTTTAAGAAATAGACATTGCTACATCTCAATATGAATAAAATGCCACAAAACTGATTTCAAAAAAAATGTACAAAAAAACAAAAATATTCCAAAATCTGAACAATCTGAAATATGAAAACATTTCTGGTCTTGAGATTTTTGCATAAGGGATATTATACCTGAAAAATACATTGACTCTTCCTTCCTGTAACCTGATGAGTAAATTTCTTCACTATTATGGGTTCTCTTGACCAGGAATATGCAGGGTGTCCATAAAGTTCGTGTGCAGTTTAAAATGTGATAGAATCTGTAAAAAGAATTAGAAAGGAAAAACACTTACAGTTTTTATTGTTTTTGTTATTTTTCAACACATCAACCATAATTACTAATACAAAGAATATGATTCTGTAGTTCTGAGAAAACATTTTCAAGCTGATTTTCAGTAATACCAGTTATCCTACCTTGCAAATCATCTAAAGATCAAGATTTGCTTGAACAAACATTAGTTTTCACATGTCCCCATAAAAAGAAATCCAGTGGAGTCAAATCACAGATATTTATAAAGTTACAACTATTTTAAATAGCTGACAGACCTTATGGACACCCTTTAATTAACTTTCACTTGGTTTTTGTTTTGAGTTGTTATTGCTGTTGTTTTTAACTTTATTGGCCTTTGTTTGACACCTGCCTTATTCCCAATAATCAGTGTGATTTTTACACACTCTATTACTCTGAGCTATAACAACAGTTTAAAATTTCAAATGCTCTTGACCTTTCCAACTATTAATGATACTAACAATTAAATAAATTTTTAGCTCTTTTTCTGTGACATATACAGCATTTAGAGTTTTGTTATATATATATTTCCTTATTTCATCATCACAAAATATCCACAGTTTGGTAGAATAAATCACTATGTTTTTGTTTGAGGGTACTTCCCAGCCCTTTTCTAGGATGGGAGCACTAGCATTCCCTTTCACGTGACTCATCATAAACCCTGACGTTTTCTCCCACTATGAAAACCAAAAAGTAGAGGTCACATTCTTTCATTCAGCTGGTGCTGGTGCAGGTGCATGGCCACTGTCTGAGGCTCCTGTTTGGAACTTTTAATCATGAGAAATTTGAAGACATATATACGGTCAGATGAGATTTCTGGTGGCTGAGTCCTCAGAGGGCTGCAGTATGTGGCTGTGGTTGTGGTATACGGCACAGACAGAATGGCTAGATGGTTGTTGGGCATAAAGCTAGATTTTTTAGCTCATCTACTTTTTCTCTTTTTTGTTTCTAGTCCTTATCTTAAACATTGTTATTGTTATTAAATTTTAAGCCTTTTTAATTTTGTGAAGGCAAAAAAATGGAAACCTAATAAACATATGTATGTGTAAAAATTTAAAAACTTAGAAAAAAAAGCTCAGTTCTTCAATTTTACCATCAACTTTGTGAGCTACAGATAGATTTCCAATAAATTTATTTGCATATCAAATATCTAAAGTCATTTTCTGTTGTTTGCAATTAAGGAATTAAGAGACACAAAAAGTGTGACTAATGCCTGGGTTGTGGGCAACAGCACAAGGGGAATTTGAGTTTCATTATCTAGTTACTTGGAGGTTAACTGTAGTAAAAACCAGGCATGAGACTCTGCTGGTTCACAGAGCCTAAGGTGGCAAAACAACTAATTAAATTATAGCTTTTTGTTAACTGAAATAACATGATCTCTAAGGGCACTGCCTTAGGGTACCGTGGTGAACATTCCACAGAACAGGCAGAAGGGTAAGAAGTCAAAACCAGAGTTTTGTCTAAATATAACAGAACTAGAAAGATTATACCAAGGGAATAACAATCTCGAATCCTTAAATTATCCCTGAAGACAGACAAAAATCTGGCAATTTCCAGGCGATGCCTGTGGCTCAGTGAGTAGGGCACCGGCCCCATATGCCAAGGGTGGCGGGTTCAAACCCAGCCCCGGACAAACTGCAACAACAACAACAAAAATAGCCGGGCGTTGTGGCAGGCGCCTGTAGTCCCAGCTGCTTGGGAGGCTGAGGCAAGAGAATCGCGTAAGCCCAAGTGTTAGAGGTTGCTGTGAGCCATGTGACGCCATGGCACTCTACCCCGGGGGCGGTACAGTGAGACTCTGTCTCTACAAAAAAAAAAAAACCTGGCAATTTCCTATGATTACCTTAATAGTATTTCCTGTACTCCAGGGTACTTAAAAAACTAAACTGAAATTTAGAACCAGATGTCCCTAATTATGCAACTGAATTTATAGGTCCTCCTTCTGATAAACTTAAGATCTGGAAAAGGAAAGAGAATAATTCCAATAATACATAATATAAATTTATTGAAATATACAAAAGATTCCAAGAACTTCAATATCCCAACCCCTCCCCACACAAACTTCTTTCTTTATTCAAACAAGACTTTAACAGATACCTAATGAAATTATTTATCTTTTATCGAAGCCATTATTCTTTCTTCACATAACTCAAATAAGAGCCATATTAGCGTTCTCATTTCATTGTCAATAATAGGACATTAACACTTGAAAGGCAAGCAGGAACAAGTGCTTTCAATTCTGTTGTAGGATCATATATGCTAGAGGAAGATAAAGGCCATGAAAACACAGGGAACACTTCAGAACATTTTCTGGGGGGTCCAGTGGTCTGGTTCATGTTGGGATATCAAATCTATTTCTTCTATTACAAATCAGTCCCTTCAATTTTTGGAGGCAATATTTAATACACTTGAGTTTGCTGCCTGGAATCATTTACCCATATCTCTGAAAGTCCTACAGCTTTAAGCCAGACCTAGCACAAGAAAATCTTATCCAGCTGGGTCAGGAAATAGTAACAGCAAATTTACTTCTTGATCTGCTAGATCCAATGATGGTCAAAGAATCTGTAATGGGTCAGAAGAGATGGAGCGTATGGCAAAATTACAGGGAAAGCACGATAGTGTAAAGCAAAAATATGCCTCTTGCTGCTATTATCCTTTTACTGAATATCTTGGCTTCCTGCTAGATGTTGGCAGATAATAAACATGTAACCACAAAATAATTGCTCATCCAACTCAAGGAGTACGTTATAAACTAGCACTATCTTACCACATGGTTTTGAAAGCAAATTGTATTTGTCAAACCAGGTTTCAGGAAGTCTATTGAGCAAGTGGTTCACAACCCATTACGCCTGTCCCTGAAACTGCCTTCATGCTGTCATACACTGCAACCTATTAAAAAATACCAAGGAGGTGGGTGGTGCCAGTGCCTCAAGGAGTGGGGCGCTGGCCCCATATACCAGAGATGGCAGGTTCAGGCCCGGCCCTGGCCAAAAACTGCAACAAACAAACAAACAAAAATACCAAGGAGGAAAGCTTTCAATGTGACTCTGCAAGATACACATGCTACAGTCTGAATTTCTGTGCATAGAGTAGTAAGTCAGTAAACATTTGTTGACTTGAATGAAAAAGATCCCAATGGCATTATTGCTTTGTAGACTCTATTCTCTCTGATGGAACATTGTCTCAGTCTGTTTTGTACTGCTATAATAGAATACCCGAGGCTGTGTAATTAACAAAGGAAAGGAATTTATTCACTCACAGTTCTGGAGTCTTGGAAATCCAAGATCAAGGTACCAGCAGATTAGGTCTCTGGTTCCAAGATTGTGTCTCCTTGCTATGTCCTCCAGAGGCAGGAGAGCAGAAGACAGGGAACTTACTCCCATAACCCCCTTCTATAGTGGCATTAATTTATCCATGAAGGTTGAGCCTTCATGATCTAAACACCTTCCCTTAGGCCCCACCTCGCAACACTGTTGTATTGGGATCAAATTTCAGTGTGAGCTTTGGAGGAGACAAGAACATTCAAACAGTAGAAAACGTAGAAGAGACATTCCCGCGGATGACAAAGGCTTGAAAGCATCTCACATCCAAATAGCCTGAATCTAAATAGATTTATGGAGAGTATTTAATGGTTTGGCTGGAAGGAGGAAAATTGGAGGACTGATGATCTTTGAAGAAAAGATATTTGAAAGGATTCTCAGAATACAAAGATATCGATTACCTGGTAGGAGGCTCATTATATGGGCTCCTTCCATAATGAAAGAGAAAAATTATTTATTCTTACCAAACACCCTTACTCTGGAACTGATTATCCTTGTTTACTGTCTCCCTGTGTTATGATGGATTTACTAATAATTTAGATAATCTAAGTTTTCCAGAAACACTGATTACTATCAACAAAAACGGGGTAATGAAAACTCAAGAGACTGACTGGAATTGTATACATCACGTCATTATATTGTGAAAAGTTGGAGCAGTTATTTGAAAACTCAGGTACCTGTCAATTAACAGACAATACCTTGCAAGGGTTGATGTCCCACATGACGCTGCATGTATCTTAAATAGATAACAAGTATATGAGATTATTTCATAGGAGTCTAATACTAAGAGGTATAGCTTGGTCAGAATACATGGGTCCAAAACATGTCTGATTTTGGATTTAGAGTTATTGCAAATCTGGAGTTCGGACAGGTGAGAAAATACAGGACCAATGTGTGAGTAGACACAGGGGCACCACATCACCCCCGGGAGGAGATTCTGCCACCGTCCAATACAGGAATAGGCTCTAATTTACCTAAATAAGCCTCAGTTTTTGGATGCTTGTGTTATTCCCAACATCTCCCTACTCTATCTTTGATAGCTATCACTGCACAACATCTAGGAACAATTCTCTGATTAGGGGGTGATAAATTCCTAGAAATGAATTTTAGAAATAAGTGGTATGTACACGTCTTAAGATTTTGATACATGCTACTCTGTTTTCTTCAGGGTGACTAAAACAAAAGCTCTAAAATCTTGTTTTGGCCTGGTTAGGGCAAAGGCCACACCTGGCCCAGACCTACTAAACAAAAATAAGAAGTAGATGGGTGTGGTGGCAGATGCCTGTAGTCCCAGCTACTAGGGAGCCCGAGGCAAGAGAATTGCTTGAGCCTAACAGTTTGAGGTTGCTGTGAGCTATGACATCATGGCATTCTACTGGGGGCAACATAGTGAGACTCTGTCTCAATAAAATACAATCAAATAGAATAAAATAAAATAAAATAAGTCATCTGTTTCAACTTCTAAAAATGTTAACAGCAGATTTTGAAAATGATGCATATCTACTCTTCTAGCTCAAACATACTCAGATTCAAATTAAGGAAGGTAGGCGGTGCCTGTGGCTCAAGGAGTAGGGTGCCAGTCCCATATGCCGGAGTTGGCGGGTTCAAACCCAGCCCTGGCCAAAAACCACAAAAAAAGAAAAAAAAAAAGGGAAGGTAAACATTTTAAACAGTATCAGGCCCGGGTATAATATGTGGCATTAAAGAGCTTCTTTCTTCTCCTAAAAATAAAATTCTGATGAATCATTTTCTGCTAAAATTTCATACTGTATCTCACCAGCCAATTTGAAATTTCTCAAACACCAGAGTATGGGTTTTTGTGCCCTTTTTTGTTTTTTTGTTTTGGTTTTGTCGGAGGCAGGGGCTGTGGGAGCATAGCAGAATTCTTGTATGGCTTGACATTGTGTGTTTACTCCAAGTCCCAAGAGAGAAAAACATGGTAAGGACCTTTTGAGAGTGTGTGGGAAGGTAGGCAGTTGTGAAATTTCTGGTGAAACATGACAGCCAGGAAGAAAGCTGCTCTCTGGAGGGTCATGCATCTCTTCCAGTAGAGACCGTGGAGAATTTTGTGTAAAGCCCAGCAAAGACACCAGGAAGCAAAGAAATAAAAAGCCTTCAGAACTATGTCTAGAAAATAACTTTGGTTAGGGTTGTGGTCCTATAGAAATGTTTAGAATCAAAGAAATAGAGCAGTATTAAAATATTTAAAAGAACTATTAATGGAAATATAGCACAAATACAGAAAAATATACAAATTGGGCAGCGCCTGTGGCTCAAGGAGTAGGGCGCGGGTCCCATATGCCGGAGGTGGCGGCTTCAAACCTAGCCCCGGCCAAAAAAAAACAAAAAAAAAGAAAAATATACAAATTATAAATGTGAACTTGTTGAACTTTAACAAAGTTAAAATGCCTTTATGACCGGAGCTCAGAGGAAGAAAATATTTTTTCCTGCCCATATTTTTGTACATGCACATTTTATAAACACTATTATAAAAAACAAAAACAACTGAACCCAGAATTTCTAGTTTTAAGCTGGAAGTCAGTAGGCTATGACAAGTTGGCTGCCTGTTTTTGTAATACAGTGATGTTGGTGTACAGCCCTGCCATTCATTTGCATATCGGCTCAGCCTGCTCTTGCACTACAATAGCGGAGTGGAGTAGCTCAGACAGAGACCATATGCCACAAAGCCTGCTTTGCTATCTGGCCCTTCCCAGAAAAACTGTTGACCCTTAATCTAAACAGCAGAAGAAAGTACAGAGCAAGTGGTTGGAGGAATGAAAGAGAAGCACTCTATGGTCCAAATGTCTCCCTCTAAAACTTTCGTGGTTTTTAGGAAATGAGTTCACTCAAAATTGTATCATTGAAAGCAGGAGTGATTAACCTTTAGCTATTAAAATAGTGCTCTGCTATTCCAAAGGCTATACACAGAATGTTACAGGACTTCCAAAGCTTTACAAATCACATATTCATTCAAGGCCCATTTTACCTAAACTTGCTAGAGATGCAGCACCTGTCCATTTACTCAGGATTTCCATCCCTAACTTTTCTGACTGTGGTCCACTAAAAGAACATTCAGAAGTTCTCCTGATTTTTCCTTCACAAAAATATCCTCCAAGCAGCCCCTTAAGGTAGAGAAATGGAGATCTGATGATATTTTTTTTAATTTTTGCCATTTTGCTTTTATTCTTTTCATTTTTTTTAGATTTTATTTTATTTATTTATTTATTTTTGTGTGTGTGGTTTTTGGCCAGGTCTGGGTTTGAACCCGCCACCTCCGGCATATGGGACCGGTGCCCTTCCCCTTTGAGCCACAGGCACCGCCTGGAGATCTGATGATTTTTAAATTAGGGAAATATAAGGACCATGTGGGGAGCTCTGTTGAGATAATCTAAGTAACTCTCCCCACCATGCATGAGTCTTTCACAGTCTGGAAACTCAGGAGCAATTAATAATCTCAGTATCTGCTAGGATCAGACATATGAATCTTTATAAAATTTCTATGTTGAAGCCTGATCCCCACATGTTGGTATTGGGAAGTAGAGTCTTTGTGTGATTAGGTCATAAAGGTGAAGCCCTCATAAAAGAAACCTAGGCGAGCTCCCTCAATCCTTCCCCCACATGTGGACGCAGCAGGATGAACCCGGAAGTGGGCCTTCACCAGACATCAAATCCTCTGATGCCTGATGTGAGACTCCCCAGCCTCCAGAACTATGAAAAAGAAATTTCTGCTGTTTATAAGCCACACAGGCTGTTCCGTTACAACAGGTGGCATGAACTGTGGCAGTACTGTAGGGATTACTATAATTGAGGGTGTGAGCTTGCTATCAAGATTACAAATAATGCTAAGTGTACAATAGTTTGAACAGATGGCATTTCATTTCCTAGCAATAATCCACTGGTTGATAATTGCATATAATTCACTAATTTTGGTAATAGCATGTATATCAGTCTATGGCTACATTCAACACAGAATGTATTATAGTTTCACAGGCAGCTATTTTCTGCAAGGAAATAAATCATCATTCAAAGGAATACAAATAAATGTGGGATGTTAAAAAAATATAGAACTAATCATGAATTTCTCCCCCTCATCAACCATTCTCTCCGAATTGCTAACCCTCACCTTGCTATTTTCCTTGCTTTTCTCCAGGTAGGATATTGTGTGCAGGGGACAAAGCAAAATGTTAATGAAGATGTTTTCTCAAAGCTGGGCGTTGTGGCGGGCGCCTGTAGTCCCAGCTGCTCAGGAGGCTGAGGCAAGACAATCACATAAGCCCAAGAGGTGGAGGTTGCTGTGAGCCATGTGACGCCACGGCACTCTACTGAGGGCAGTAAAGTGAGACTCTGTCTCTATATATAAAAAAAAAAAGAAGATGTTTTCCCACATTGCCTACCTCATTACCCCTCAATGCCCCTGATGTGGATTTTCCCCCCTCATTGCTTCCCTTGCTTCCTGGACCCATACAACAACATGGCAGTGAAAATGATGTGACCCCTCTCAAGGAGTCCACAATGACAGAGAAAGTTATAAACTAGACATTGTAGTAAAATTGGATAAGTGCCGATTTGGACCAAGTGCTATGAAATCACAGAGCAACACTAACTTCCTGGAAGGTCCTTGGAATTTATCTCCCTGGAGGTGGCATTAGGAGAGTCTTGGAGGATGATGGGGAGTTCAGCAAGCACAGAAAGGGTTCCAGAGATAGGGAGGGGGATAAAATCATTTTAGGAGTGGGAAACATGGGCAAAGGCACAGAGAGATATAGTGCGATGTATTTAGGGGATGTTGCCCGTCTGGTAAGCAAGCAGGCCTCATTTGATTGTGTTTCACTTTACTGCACTTTGCAGAGATTGTGGTTTTTACAAACGAACGGTTTGTGGCCATCCTATATTACCAACACCAGAGGCTTACTTTGTGTATCTGTGTTAGAATTTGTTAGCAATAAAGTATTTTTTTTTTTTTTTTTTTTTTTGTAGAGACAGAGTCTTACTCCATGGCCCTCGGTAGAGTGCCGTGGCCTCACACAGCTCACAGCAATCCCCAACTCCTGGGGCTTAAGCAATTCTCCTGCCTCAGCCTCCCAAGCAGCTAGGACCACAGGCGCCTGCCACAGGCGCCCGGCTATTCTTTGGTTACAGTTTGGCTGGGGCCGAGCCTGAACCCGCCACCCTCGGTATATGGGGCTGGTGCCCCACCGACTGAGCCACAGGCGCCGCCCAGCAATAAAGTATTTTTAATCAAGGTTTATATGATTTTTGTAGACATAATGCTATTTCACGCTTAATAGACTATAGCAGCATAGTATAACTTATATATACTCCAGGAAACCAAAAAACTTGTGAGACGAACTGTACTGTGATATTCACTTTATTGCAAAATTTGCTTTATGAAAATATTCACTGCCGGGCGGCGCCTGTGGCTCAGTGAGTAGGGCGCCGGCCCCATATGCCGAGGGTGGCGGGTTCAAACCCGGCCCCGGCCAAACTGCAACAAAAAAATAGCCGGGCATTGTGGCGGGCACCTGTAGTCCCAGCTACTCGGGAGGCTGAGGCAAGAGAATCGCGTAAGCCCGAGAGTTAGAGGTTGCTGTGAGCCGTGTGACGCCACGGCACTCTACCGGAGGGCAGTACAGTGAAACTCTGTCTCTACAAAAAAAAAAAAAAAAAAAAAAAAAAAAAAGAAAATATTCACTGCCTTCTAATGGTCTAGAATTGCTCCATAAATATCTCCAAGGTAAGCCTGTAGTTCCTAAAAGAATATAGAAAAAGAGTAGAAATGATATCTCTAAGAAAATCTACATAGGTTTTTCAGTGATTGGTTTTATTTTCTTTCTTTCTTTCTTTCTTTCTTTCTTTCTTTCTTTCTTTCTTTCTTTCTTTCTTGTTAGAGACAGAGTCTCACTTTATTGCCTTCAGTAGAGTACCACGTGTCATGGTGTCACAGCTCACAGCAACCTCCAACTCTTGGTTTTAGGCCATTCTCTTGCCTCAGACTCCCGAATAGCTGGGACTACAGGCGCCAGCCACAACACCCGGCTATTTTTTTGTTGTTGTTGCACTTTGGCCGGGGCCACATTCAAACCTGCTACCCTTGGTAGAGGAGGCCAGCACCCTAACACTGAGCCACAGGTGCCGCCCTCTGATTGGTTTTATTAACAAGACCATGAAGTGATGGTATGGTTAACTATCATAACATTGATGAGCAATTTCTCTTCCTATAACAATACTTTTTAAAAACGTATAATAAATAAAGTTCTCTGTAAAAATATCCTAAATGTAGGTTCCTATAAGAAATCTTTATAATCTTTATATTATAAATCAATATTCCTTGGAATGATTAGAGTAATATCTGAATATTCTAGAAAAGTGTCAATGGCCCATAATCCAAATTTAAGAAGACAACTTACAGAAAGATAGGCTTGGTGCTCATAGCTCAGTGGTTAGGGAGCTGGCCACATACACTGGGGCTGGCAGGTTTGAACCCAGTCCAGACCTGCTAAAAATAACAATGACAACTGTAACAATAACAAAAAAAAAAATACCTGGGGATTGTGGCCGGTGCCTGTAGTCTCAGCTACTTAGGAGACTGAGGCAAGAGAATCACTTAAGCCCAGGAGTTTGAAGTTGCTGGGCGGCGCCTGTGGCTCAGTTGGCATGGCGCCAGCCCCATATACCGAGGGTGGCGGGTTCAAGCCCGGCCCTGGCTGAACTGCAACAAAAAAATAGCCGGGTGTTGTGGCAGACGCCTGTAGTCCCAGCTACTTGGGAGGCTGAGGCAAGAGAATCGCTTAAGCCCAGGAGTTGGAGGTTGCTGTGAGTTGTATGATGCCACGGCACTCTACCGAGGGCCATAAGGTGAGACTTTGTCTCTACAAAAAAATAAAAATAAATAAATAAAATAAAAATTTTAAAAAATGAAGTTGCTGTGAGCTATGACTCCACAGCACCTACCGAGGGTGATATAGTGAGACTATGTATCAAAAAAAAAAATACAGAAAGATTATAAATTTAAATTAAAAAGCAAAGTATGGGCTAGGTACAGTGGTTTGTAATCTCAGCACTTTAGGAGACCAAGGGAGGAGGATTGCTTGAGGCCAGGAGTGTGAGTTCAACCTGACAAACACAGCAGGACCCTATCTCCACAAAAAAAATAGAAAAGTATCCAGGCCTTGGGACACAAGCCTGTAGTCCAAGCTACTTGCAAGGCTGTTACAGGAGCGAATGCTTTATCAAACTGGGAATTCTCCTCATGTCCTCCTGGTGGACTTGACTTTCAGAGGTGGATGTGTATATACAGATGGAATTGAAGACACCTGTTGATTATTTAGTACCATCCTACACTTCCCAAGTCTGGGCCAAAAAAAGAAAACAACCCAAGAGAGTCAGCAAGTAAGGAGATGAGTCAGTCTGTCTATCTCTTCCCCACGTCTGGAGAAAGACTAGCTCCGTTGTATACGGAGTTACTTATGGGCTATTTCTCCTGTGATCAGTCCTTAGTATTGGCCCTGCTGGTGATTTTTGCCTCCTAAAGAGCTGGAGAACCAGGATAACATAAACAGGAGGGGAACATTTTTTAAAGAAATTCAATTATAAAGCCAAAAGGGGAACATATTTGAAGAAGGTAGACTCTGTAAAAGAAACTTAGTAGGTAAAAGGCAAATGCCCTAGAAGAATTAGACAAATAATCAGGAGAGGAGGAAGAAAACCCCACTTCTTTAAACAGTTTAGAGGTGATGTATTATAGTTGTCAACAAATGATTCTTTTTTTTTGTTTGTTTTTGTTGAGACAGAGTCTCACATTATGGCCCTCGGTAAGAGTGTCAGGGCGTCACAGCTCACAGCAACCTCCAACTCCTGGGTTTAAGCGATTCTCTTGCCTCAGCCTCCCGACTAGCTGGGACTACAGGCGCCCGCCACAACGTCCGGCTATTTTTTGGTTGCAGTTTGGCCAGGGCTGGGTTTGAACCCGCCACCCTCAGTATATGGGGCCAGCGCCCTTCCGACTAAGCCACAGGCGCCGCCCAACAAATGATTCTTGAGAGAAGAAATAGCGACTGTGAGATGAAAGGGGAATAAACCAACACTCAATGACTTTGATTGGAAGCCATTGTGAATAAGGAAGATAGACGTGGGGAGAATCCTGGAAGAGAAATGGAAAGAGTTTGAATACTGTCGAGAAAAATGAAAAAAGAAGCCAACAGTTGAATATTAAAAGGACTGAGATGTGACATACTGGATGGGTTTAGAAACAATACGGTAAAACTAGCATGGTTCCATTGCTTCCTTAGGCTGACCAAACAACCAGGAAGCAGATGGTTGAGTTAATGCAGACAATAGGAGGGACAGACCTACTTTAAATTGTTGTTTGTTCCATTAATATTTTTCGTTTTTAGTGTTTGCATTGGATATTTAAATTGTGATTTTAATTGCATTTTCAAAATTGGTGGAATGTGTATTAGTCTTCTATTCATGTACAACAAATTAGTCCAAAATTCAGGGCTTAACACAATAGACATTATCTCACCATTTCTTCAGGGCAGTGATCTGCATGAATCTAGCTGACCGCCTTTGGCTCAAGATGTTTATGAGGCTGCAGTCATGCTCTCAAGCTCAGCTCTGATCTCATCTAAAGAGTTGATGAAACGGCTACGTTAAACTTGATGAAGAGATGGTATTAAACTGAGCATTATTTCTGAATCACAAATCAAAATTTAGCATGTTAGTTCTGGAAAGCGGTCAAACTTGCTGGGTCTTTGTTTCTTTATTCAAAATATGACAGATTTTTGTCCCATCTTTGTTTATGATTCTGGTAATGTGTGATTTATTTAAAGAACTTTAATTTCCCAATTCTTGTAGTAGCCTTACCCAGTCTTTCCCTAACACCTAATTTTCTTTGTGTTGCCACCTCTTCTTTTCTTCTAGACTACCCTTTTAAAATTTTTGTTCTATTCTTCATTTAAATACTCCTCTTTTCATACCTTACACATCTAACTTTTTTCCTTTTATTTTTAGTTGACTCATAAGTGTACACATTTATGAGATACAGAGTGATCTTTTGATACATACCTATGATCTACAATGATTAAATCAGGGTAATTGGGATGCCCATCACCCCAAATTCTGATCATTTATATATACTATGAACATCAAAAATTCTCTCTTCAAGTTTTTGAAAATATGTAATGAGTTATAATTAGCCATGTTCACCCCATATTGCTGCAGATCACTGGAACTCATGCCTTCTAACTAGCTGTAATTTTGCCTCTGTTGACCAACCTCTCTACATTCTCCCCTCCCCCTCCCCTCTTCAGTCTCTAATAACCACAATTCTACTTTCAATTTCCATGTGCTCTATTTTTCTTCAGCTCTCATATATAAATAATATATTGATTTTTCTGCGTCTGACTTATTTTGTTTAAGCCTTTCAATGTCATCCCTGGTGCCATGAGTGACAGGATTTCATTCTTTTTCTTAAAAGAGGGTCTTTTATTGTTGTTTTTGCTTATTTATTAATATTTTTGTACAGATGAGTTCTCACTCTATTGTCTAGTCTGTTCTCTAACTCTGAGCCTCAAGCAATCTTCCCACCTTGGCCTCCCAATTGGCTGAGATTATATGCATGAGCCACGACATTTGACCTTATTTTCTTTTATAGCTGGATAGCATTTCATTGTGTATATATTATTTTTTTCTTTATGTATTAATCTGTTGATTCTGTATCATAGGTATTGTGAATACTACTGCAATCAATAGGAAGGTAAATGCATACGTTTGATACACATATACTAATTTACTGCAATAAATAGGAAGGTAAATGTATACCTTTGAGACACATATACTAATTTCCTTTTTTGAAAGGGTGATAAATATCCAGTAGCAGAAATGCTAGATCATATGGTAGTTCTATTTTAGTTTTTTTGAGAAACCATCACAATGCATTCCATAATAGCTGTATTAATTTACATTCCCATTGACAGTGCATAAAAGTTCCTTTTCCTCTGCATCCTCACCAGTATTTGTTATCTTTTTGTCTTTCTGATAATACTCATTCTAGCAAGGATCAAATGATATCTCATTGTGATTTTAATTTGCATTTCCCTGATGATTAGTGATGAGGAGCATTTTTTTTTTTTATGTATTTGTTGGCTATTTGCACATCTCCTTTCGGGCAATGTCTGTTCGGGTCCTTTTCTCATTTTTAATGGGATTATTTGGATCTTTTATTATTAAGTTGTTTGAGTTCCTTTCATATTCTGGCTATTAGTCCCTTATCAGATCAATTGTTTGCAAGTATTTTCTCCCATTCTATACATTGTCTTTTCACTCTGTTAATTATTTGCTGTGTAGAAAAATTCTCATTTTAGTAGTCCCATTGGTCTATTTTTGTTTTGTTGCTGTGCTTTGAAATCTGGGATAATTTTTTTTTAATTTAAAAAATAATTTTAATGTTTTGGCTGGACACGGTGGCTCATGCCTATAATCCTAAAACCCTGGGAGGCTGAGGTAGGTGGATTTCTTGAGCTCATGACATCAGCCTCAGCAAGAGTGATATCCTGTCTCTAGTAAAAATAAAAATAAAAATAATAGAAAATGTGAGTCAAGAGGATCACTTGAGCCCAAGAGTTGGAGGTTGCTGAGAGCTATGATAATGCCCTGGGACCCTACCGAGGGTGACAAATTGAGACTCTGTCTAAAAACAAAACAAAACAAAAAACTAATTTTTTAAGGAAGTTTCTGGGAGAGATAAAATGAAGGAAAATATTCAAGGCTGTTCTTTACAATCTCTCCTTCCCAAATTTATTTCCAATGTATAGGATAAGTAAATTATTTGGAATTATTATAATTTAATAGAGAATATAAAAAATAAAGAAGGAACTCTATGCAGTGAAAATTTAACATTTTTCCATTTTATTGCAATGAAATTTAAAATAATCAGAACAATTAAAGCTTTGAAGCTTGAAGGTGCCAGTGTAGATATCCAATGATACTTAGCCAGGGTGATTGTTGAAAGAGTCTGGGAAGCCCCGAGGAATCAGTGCATCCCCAGCAATAACACTAACCTTTATACAGTGAAGGCAGTAGTATCTGTTAGGAAAGAAGATAGGAAATTTTCCCATGATGTTCACATACAAAAACAAGACTGAAACATTTCCCATTTATAAAAATGCTATTTTTCCTGTTTTGTCATAAGCCAAAATCTCTCAGTGTACAAATCTGTTAGTATGGTAGAAATTAAGCACTTAATGGATTATATCTCAGTGATAATGATATACAACCATTGACTTTGTCCACAAAAGGAGGGTTAATTTGAATAATTTCTTTTGTTTTGGCGATCACATCAACAACAACCAAAAATCTGTAGGACAATGGTATGTGAATTTCTGCTGAAGACAGCATCTACCGAAAAATATTGTGTCTTCTGCTTTTCCTACTTTTGCACCTCATGCACAGTTCTTGCTTTGAACATTGAAGAGCAAAAATACTTCCATAGCATTGAAGTATCAGCAAGTTCTCATTTTCTTTTTTATAACTTGTGAGGAATGGGCAGGCCAATCAAGTGGTTATGAGGCTGTAATCATACCATTGTAAACTAATGAATGACATATTAAAAGAATCTTGCATAAGTTATTTTTAAAAACAGTTTTATTGAGATATAATTCATACACTACACGATTCACCCATGTAAAGTGTATAATTCAGTAGGTTTTAGTGTATTCACAGAGTTGTGCAACCACTATGACCATAATTTTTAGAACATTTTTGTCACCCCCAAAAAACTTATACCCATGAACAATCACTCCCCATTCCCCACCAAACTATTTCCAGCTCACAGCAAACACTAATCTTTCTACTTTGTAGATTCTCCTCCTCAGTAATTTTTTTTCTATAAATACAATAATAGAATACATGAGACCTTCTTATTTTGAAGAAAGTTGTAGAAAAAGAGCAGTGGCCTGCTTTTCATTATTGTCAGTTTCTTGTCTTATAACATTTGGAATCCTTTTCTCCCTAAGTGTTATGTCCCTAATTCCTGTTCCAGTTGGTAATAGAAGGGAAGATAGTTTCTGGCTGATTCTTTATAATGTTTTCCAGCTGGTTTCTTGTGGTACAAAGTGTATGCTCATGTTGATACTGTTGGGGATGGGAAGGCATGCCAAGTTCATCTGCTTTTTTCAGGGTTGGCTGAATCTGGGATTAACAGCAACCTAAATTACCTGTTAAGGTAATCTTTTTTTTTTTTTTTTTTTTTTTGGTTTTTGACCCAGGCTGGGTTTGAACCCGCCACCCCTGGCATACGGGACCAGCGCCCTACTCCTTGAGCCACAGGCGCCGCCCCTGTTAAGGTAATCTTATATGGGTAAAAGCCATATATGTAAGCCTATGTTGAAACTGTGTAAGAAAGAGTCAAAACAGTAGTTCAAACATCAAGTAGAAATGGACAAAAGCAAGACTGGAGTCAGGGTGTGGGGTCTCATATTTAAAGTTAGACAGAAACCACAGGAAGAGTACTTAAGAAACAAGATTAATTTATTTTTTTTAATCTTACTGAATTTATTTATTTATTTATTTATTTATTTTGCAGTTTTTGGTCATAGCTGGGTTTGAACCTGCCACCTCCAGCATATGGGGCCAGTGCCCTACTCCTTTGAGCCACAGGCGCTGCCCCGAAACGAGATTAATTTAAATGGTATTAGTGAAAGGTCTTTAGCATTCTTTTTTTTTTTTTTTTTTTGTAGAGACAAAGTCTCACTTTACTGCCCTTGGTAGAGTGGCGTCACATGGCTCACAGCAACCTCCAGCTCTTGGGCTTACGTGATTCTCTTGCCTCAGCATCCGGAGCAGCTGGGACTACAGGCGCCCACCACAATGCCTGGCTATTTTATTGTTGCAGTTTGGCCGGGGCTGGGTTTGAACCCGCCACCCTCGGTATATGGGGCCGGCACCCTACTCACTGAGCCACAGGCGCCACCTGTCTTTAGCATTCTTAAGAATGTAGGTGGTCCACTGGGAGATACCAAGGAACAATGTTTCTTGGGCATTGATTCAGTCTTTGCATTCTTGGAGGATGGGTAGACATGGTGGGTTACCTTTAAATTAGCCCTCTCCCCTCATCCCTCCTACACCACCACCCCCCTCCTCCATTCTAGCTAAGTCTATTTTCTGAAAACAGGTTTAGTATACTCACAGAGTTGTGCAACCAGATATTGCATTCCCAGTCTTTCTTCCAGTTTTGGTTAAACATGAAATCCAATGATGGGCAACATGACCTGCTTTGTAATTACTGGGAGACTTATCGGAACCTATTTCCTCCCTAGTTAAAACAAACAAACAAACTCCATGAAAAAATTACCATTTGTTTTGGCAAGACACCGTCTTTATTTGAATCCTATATGTGTAACACCCACCTTGAAATCATGCAGGGACAAGTGAAAGGATGACAAATGGGAATATAGAATACCCCTGAGTCCTTGGTATGCTGCTGCACTTCTGATCTAACCAACGCTAGAATTCCTTCTCTTGAATGTTTGCTACAGGAGTTTTGACTACATTTAATTGCATATTCTGATACTCTTCATAAAATTATGTTCTGAAACTAATGTACTGCTTTCAAAGGATCATTGGTTACAAATCTTGTCTATAAGGTCAAATGTGCTGCTGTACTTCCAGTATAATGGTAATTCCTTGCATTTCTGGTCAGGAACGTTCTTCTAATGAATATTGTATTTGGTCAATATTCCAAGATAGGGTGTGGAGGTGTGTTATAGCAGATCTGAAGAACCGAGGGCAGCCCCTGTGGCTTTACATGGCAGTGCGCACTTCCTCAGAAAGCATGGAGTCAGGGAAGAACCAAAATACAGGGCCCCTAAATGAGCAGATTGTGAATTCGAGATGTGGTGTGTGTAGGGAAGGTTGATTTTCTTTGCCATAAGAGTTGTACACCTGGATTTGTTGTCAAAATTGCAAGGGGGTCTTAGTCTAGGTCTATTTACTCATCACACAATGATCCAGTTATTCATACAATGAGGGCTGCCAATGCAGGAAAGGAATTTTTAATGCGACAAACATCTTGTTGGGGGAACAGGAGCAGCTGCCTCAAATCCAACTATCTCATCGACTAAGGGAGATCACAGGCTTTTTTTTTTTTTTGTAGAGACAAGTCTCACCTTATCGCCCTCGGTAGAGTGCCGTGGCCTCACACAGCTCACAGCAACCTCCAACTCCTGGGCTTAAGCCATTCTCTTGCCTCAGCCTCCCAAGTAGCTGGGACTACAGGCTCCTGCCACAACGCCCGGCTATGAGATCACAGGCTTTTAAAGGAGGGACCACATGCTTTGGGGTACATTATGTTATAACTAACAAGGTGGTAGGTGGGTGCCTGGGGGTCAGCTTGTAGGGAAACGGTGGGTCTTGGCATTAGGAAGTCTGCCCAGGGGCTAGGGCGGCGCCTGTGGCTCAGTGAGTAGGGCGCCGGCCCCATATGCCGAGGATGGCGGGTTCAAACCCGGCCAGGCCAAACTGCAACAAAAAAATTGCCGGGCTTGGGCGGCCCCTGTGGTTCAGTGAGCAGGGCGCCGGCCCCATATACCGAGGGTGGCGGGTTCAAACCCAGCCCTGGCCGAACTGCAACAAAAAAATAGCCGGGCGTTGTGGTGGGCGCCTGTAGTCCCAGCTGCTCGGGAGGCTGAGGCAGGAGAATCGCCTAAGCCCAGGAGTTGGAGGTTGCTGTGAGCTGTGTGAGGCCACGGCACTCTACCGAGGGCAATAAAGTGAAACTCTGTCTCTACAAAAAAAAAAAAAAAAAAATTGCCGGGCATTGTGGCGGGCGCCTGTATTCCCAGCTGCTCGGGAGGCTGAGGCAAGAGAATTGCGCGTAAGCCCAAGAGTTAGAGGTTGCTGTGAGCCGTGTGACGCCACCTCACTCTACCCCAGGGCGGTACAGTGAGACTCTGTCTCTACAAAAAAAAAAAAAAAAAGGAAGTCTGCCCAGGGACTATCAGAATCTCAGCTCCTGGGCGGTGCCTGTGTCTCAAGGAGTAGGGCCCCGACCCCATATACTGGAGTTGGCAGGTTTAAACCCAGGCCTGGCTAAAAACTGATTAAAAAAAAAAAGAATCTCAGCTCTTGTGTCTCCCAGAAAATCCACCATTTCTAGGAAACAACTCAGAAAGTCAAGTTAGTTCAGGGAGAGGGTTATAAATATCTATCTATATATCTATCTATCTATATATATATTTGTCCATATATATGTATTTGTCCATATATATATGTATATATGTATGTGTGTGTGTGTGTGTATATATATATATATATATATATATATATATATATATATATATATATTTGTCCTAGGAGCCAGTTATTGGTTGAGTGCTCTGGGTTGTGTGCTGGGTCCACTGACTAGGACCTGGTCTACACAACACCTCAGTTTCTCTATGCAAAGTGGTACAGCAGTGCCCTGAGACAGGGCTGGAGCAGAAAGGTTCAGGACGGGTTTATTGAAAGGAGTCAGAGACCTCCTGGGCAGGGCAAGGATGGTGTCTGTCCCTGGGGCAGTTAGTGACCCCTTTTATATTGGGCCATAGAGAGTGGGCTTGGTGGGTTACCCTCCTTTGGCACATTTAGGGAATGGGGCTAACAAGATCATCTGTGTTCTTTTTTTTTGGAGTAGAAAAGGAAGAAGAGGTAGGAGGGTCCATGTAGCGACATGTTAGGGCCCCCATAGTCCACCTTAATAAAGATTTAAAGGCAAGCCTTGGCTATAAATCAGAACACATCACTTCGATTATGGTTTGGGGTTCATTAAATTCTTTAGCAGGGTCCTTAATTCCTCATGATCAACACATTATGGCATCTCCCAGAAGCAATACTGATGTCTCTTGAACCAGAAATCTATATCCCTTTCAACATTAAAATGATAAAAAAAATTTAAATCAAATTAAAATGATACAGTTGTGTTGCCTGGCAGTACTGTCCTTCTAGAAAGTGATATGAGGTCTGGTACCAAGCAACTCTACTATACCCATGTCTTAACCCACTTTTTCCACATTAGGGAAAGTCAAGAATCAGAAAAGATACATACATTCCTTTTAAGCAAGAGTCCATTCTGCAAAAAATTCTTTGCACTAAACCAGCTAAATGCAGGGTGGCACTGACAGTGGTCTTGACCCCAACTTTGCTCCCACAGACAACTAAGAGGGGATGGAGATAGCAAGTGTGCACTTAGGAAGTGATATCGAACACTTAGGAGCTGATAGGAAATTCAGTAGGATATTGCCCTGGCATGTAGGGGTAGGGAAAGCCTTTTAAGCAAGAGAAACCAGGCATACCCATGAGACCATGAAGACCAGCATGGACACATTGTGGGTAGGGCACAATGAGTACTTGAGATAGAGAATAATGTACTTTACATTCTGAGAGAGTTTCATGTTTGGAATGGAAAGAGGCAGATTGAAGCAAGGAGTAGAGAAAGACAGAAAGCTGAGCTGACGGTGACTCATAAAGGCTTTCAACAGCATGAGCAGACAACAGCCTGGAAACTACTGAACATTTCTAATCTTGTCGCGTAATTACAACAAGGTTCTCTGTCTCACATGCCTGCAGAGGCCAGGTTCTTCATGTAAATCATAAGGAAGCCACGTGGAGGTGGTCATGAACTATGTCCATTAAAACAGGCTGTGCCACCCAGCTCCAGGGTGTTTTTACCATGGGGAATACAGGCCAATATACCTAGATTTGTAAATTTTTTAAAAGAAGCCAGGATGACAGCTACACAAAATTCCTAATTTCTGAAAATTGTCAACTGAAACAAAACCAAAGTTTTCAAAACTGCAAGACTCTGTTGGCCAAATAACACATTTCAACGAGCTGGGTTTGTCTGATATGTGAAGGCGTTTAGGTTTTTAACCAGCACTGAACAATGCTGCAAAATAAACTGCGTGCAGGTGCACTTAAGATGCCATTTTTATGGTTTCATCACAGATTTTTAAGCCAGGTTTGAAAACCCAATGTAGGGCAGCACCTGTGGCTCAAGGAGTAGGGCGCCGGTCCCATATGCCAGAGGTGGCGGGTTCAAACCCAGCCCCGGCCAAAAACCAAAAAAAAAAAAAAAAAAATTGAAAACCCAAAGTATTTACAGGGTCACTTAATGGCAACATGGCTCAGGTGACAGGCTGCATATAATGACTCTGTGGTTAGAAGTCTACCCCAGGACTGCAGCTGATTTATTCAGTGATCTTGAATAAGGTCATTAACCAGTTTTGCTTCAGCATCTGTGTCTGTAACACAAAGAAACAGAGCTGCTGCATGGACAGCTAACTGAAGGGACTTAAAACACGTAGCTTCCTCTCAAAACAGAGTGTCCAAGAATTCACAATAATTTATCTGTCATTTTAAAATTGGCTTCATTTGAACAATTCTCATGAAATTTGCCAACATTACCAGCACACCAGGATGTGAGAAAATGACATTTGAACTTTATCAGCTGAGTGGAAGCGTTCGCAGCATTGTAAAACAAACAACCTAAGATACTTTTTTATAAATCATGACGTACATTTTCCATCCAAAGAACACTTCTGTTACCAGTAAATATATTTTTTTCAATCACTAAACTCTTAAACTAATTTCCTTTTAATGCACGTTTAATATTTTCAGGGTCATTTCTTCTCAGTGAATAAATTGAGGGGGAAAAGGTAATATTTACTTCTCTGTTTATCTACTTAGGAGGCTTCATTTGAGATTTTAAACAGGAGTTATCTGCATATGATCTTTCAGTCAAGGCTTTGAAGAAGTATAGCAGTTGTGCTGCTATAATTTGTAGGAGGACGCATTCAGTTACCTGTAATGGGCACTTTTTTATTTGACTCCAAAATATATTTAATATCCCTATACTATATTGATTAAATCTAAATGTGTGCTGCACCAATATGCAAAATAACTGTAATTTTAGCAGTTTCTATTAAATTAATACATTTTATGAACTCCAAATTTCTACATAGCATGTGTTACCTTGTTTCTCTGATTCATTGATAGGAAAGCCTTTTTCTCTCTTGATATGGGTTATTTTCTTTTCTTTCTTTTTTTTTTTTTTTTGTGGTTTTTGGCCAGGGCTGGGTTTGAACCCACCACCTCTGGCATATGGGACCGGCGCCCTACTCCTTGAGCCACAGGCACCACCCGATATGGGTTATTTTCAATTATGAGTAGCTCCTTCAAGCTATCCAAGCTATCAATGACATTAAAAGATAATCTTTGTGGGGCAGCATCTGTGGCTCAAGGAGTAGGGTGCTGGCCACATATACCGGAGGTGGTGGGTTCAAACCCAGACCCGGACCCCCCCAAAAAATAATAATCTTTGTGTTTATTGTTTGCAAACATTGTAATTTTTTCTACAGCATTATAAGTTAGTTGATGGCTCCTCTCGAACCCTATAACTACTTTCTCTAAAGCACATACAGCTTTTACACAAGAAGTGTACACAGTTCATTTTTTTAGGAGTAAAAAAAGTAAAAGTAAGTATTATGACATGGTCCCCACTGTATCCTCTTCACCTCTGCTTCTTTCTTTTTTTTTTTTTATAGAAACAGAGTCTCACAGTACTGCCCTCAGGTAGTGTGCCATGATGTCACACAGCTCACAGCAAACTCTAACTCTTGGGCTTACGCGATTCTCTTGCCTCAGACTCCCGAGCAGCTGGGATTAGAGGCGCCTGCCACAACGCCAGGCTATTTTTTTATTGCAGTTTGGCCAGGGCTGGGTTGAACCCGCCACACTCGGCATATGGGGCCGGCGCCCTACTCACTGAACCACAGGCGCTGCTCATGCTTCTTTCTTTTTAGCCAGAGACCACCTACTCCAAACATTTCACCCTTCTGGGGGCTACATTTTTTTTTTTGAAACAAATTCTTACTATGTTGCCCTGGGTAGAGTGCTGAGGCGTCACACCTCACAGCAACCTCAAATTCTTGGGCTTAAGCAGGTCTCTAGCCTCAGCCTCCCAAGTAGCTGGGACTACAGGTACCTGCCACAATACACAGCTTTTTTTTTTTTTTTTTTTTTTGCAGTTCTCATTGTTATTTTATCTGGCCTGGGCCAGGTTCGAACTCACCAGCCTCAGTGTATGTGGCTGGTGCCCTACCCACTGAGCTATGGGCGCCGTCGGGGCTACATTCTTATTTGCATCCTTTTCTTGGCATCCCTCTGCTTTATACAGATCTGATTCAGTTGGCATCTGGGTACATTTCTGACCCTTCACCCTCTGACACACAGCTCCCTGGCTACTCTGCCAAAGCCCATCTTCTAACCGCACCCTTTGTCTCTTTCGCCCACTCCTAAACTCTATCCCTTGTTTTTTATTGACCTTTATGCTCAGAGCTTCCTCCCATGAACATTCATAAACCTCCTTACCACACTCCCTCAATGCACTTTCCCAGAAGAGCTTTCTACTCTGGGTTTCTGTGTTCTGTCTGCATGTTACACTCTGAGTTGTTCCAGCCTAGGTATAGTAATTCACTTTTCTTTCTTCCCTGCAAAATTTTTATTTGGCGCTTTAACTTTTTTCTGGGTACTTTTCAAAAACATAGGCGTAATGAGGGAATCTGCATTGATATCTGTTAAATAAACAGATATCATTTTTAAGTAAATAAAGCAAACATCTGAGCAGAAATAGTACTATTGCCTGATATCCATTTGGAATAGTGATGATAGAATTAAAATTGTTCTTCACACTTGGAAACTTACATCTTCGCTATAGTATTTTAATAACCACTGATATCAGGAATTTTGAAATTTTTAATAAAAGTGCCAGGGTGACTAAAATGCTTTTTAAAACTGTCTTTATTCTAGACATTAAGAATATCTGATTCTTAGAATCTTTGAGTAGTTTTCACTATGCATAGTATATGACTTGAATGAAACTGGATGCCTGTAAATCACTTTGAAAGCAGACACTGTTATACATTTTTCCACTAGAGAAATTACCAAGCTAGCTTGTGGGGGCATTCTATGTCATTTACTTGTTGCAATAAGGCTTCTATGCAGTTTTGAAAATCTTAAATTCTCTGTCTACATCCATTGTGATCAGATATAAATGAAATGCAAAAATAATAATAATCAATAGCAAACAGTGGACTCATTGCAAATGAAGGTCATATGGCAGACTGCCAGCCTCTTCTTTATGTGGTGGCTTCCAGCATGGGAAAAGATTGACACAAAATAAATCATTCACTGTCTTGCCTAAGGGATCAGAAAAAAAAAAAAAAGCCCTTGTCCCGAACTGTAAAAATAGTGAAGAGAAAATGTGGAGGTTCAATGTCCTCATAATTTGGTCTTCTCCAATTATTCCATTAAGCACTATGACACCCCCCCCATAAACTTCCATTGCTTTTTTTTTTTGCCTTTCTGTTTTTTTCAGGGACATAACCTGGCCCTGTTACACAGGCTGGAGTGTAGTGGTGCTGTCATAGCTCACTGCAGCCTTAAACTCCCAAGTTTAAGTGATCCTCCCACCTTAGCCTAAAGAATATGTAGCCCTACTGGATTATGCTATGATGCCCAGTTAAATTTTTTCACAATTCGATATAAATGGGGTTTCTGTAGGATAATATTTAGAAATAAACTTATCCTACATCAAGCACACAAAGTAAATTCAGTGTGAGTTTAAAATGACATGCTTTTCTTCCAGAGGCTTAAGACGCTTGGACCCCCCTGGGTTACTCACAGAGTTAGGCTCTTTGGAAAATTCCTTAGGCCTTTTCTCTGAAGCAGTACACCCTGTGAAGCCTGAGATCCAAGGGCATGCCGCCCTTCCTCAGAGATACGGGCCAGATGGTTGACATATGTTAACAACATATTGTCAGAGGTCTATAGGTGGTCTGCCCTGAAGGAAGGTCACAGTCGTTACTTCATACTAAGTAAACTGAGTGAATGCTTGAAGATTAACTCTGTTCCCCTATAGCTATTTTTGTCTTTGTGCCCTGCTCGGAAAACTAGTCACTGTTTAGAGGAAGAGATTTACTACACAAGTGGTCACATTGATATGATAAATTTCCTTTCAAGTTCAAATTCAGCTAATAGATAATGGATTAGGTGTGTACGTGACTGGTAGAGTATAAAACTTAAACTTGGAATAAAGAACTTTGCTATATGCCGTCAAACGGTGTATAGTCTGTTTCTTGACTTAATAATTACAGGAGCGAGTTTACGCCTACAGCAAAGCTGCTGCTTGTTCGCGTCTCGGTTCACGCAACAGTCTCACTCTGTTGTCCAGGCTGGTCTAGAACTTTTGAGTTCAAGTCCTCTCGTCTCAGCCTACTAAGTGCTGGGATGATAGGCAGGAGCCACTGTGCACAGGCTAAACTTCTATTGAGCTTAGATCACGTGTCACTTATCGTCACAGTAGATCATACCATCTTTTCTTTCTTTGTGTGTTTTTCTTCCTGCCACATTATTATGTAGAATTGCTAGTGTCAGGAATCACAGAGTCTTGTTGGTTTGGCACCTGTAGCACAGTGGTTATGGCACCAGCCACATACACTGAGGCTGGTGTGTTCAAATCCAGCGTGGGCCTGCTAAAACAACAATGACAACTGCAACAAAAAATAGCCAGGCAGTGCGGCAGGTGCCTGTAGTCTCAGCTACTGGGAGTCTGAAGCAAGAGAATCACTTAAACCCAAGAGTTTGAGGTTGCTATGAGCTGTGACGCCAGGGTACTCTACCGAGGGCTACATAATGAGACTTTCTCTCTCAAAAAAAAAATAAAAAATAAAAAAATAATAATAATAAAATGAAAATAAAACCTTTCTTTTCTCTTCAGCATTAGTAGAATGAAAATTCATTGAAGGCATGGTATATAAGAAAGGTCCTGTCTTGCGCTCAGAGAACAGAAATCTACTGGGAGAGAGCAATTCAAGCAAATAGGCAAGTACCATAAAATGTGTGTGGGAGTTAGCAGAAAATTTCCCCTTCATCCTCTGAAGGTTTGCTGAAAATCAACTGACCAAAGACAGATTAATAGGAGAAACGGTGTACACATTTATTAGCACGCATGGGGGGAAATGAGTGACCACTCCACCATGAATGGTACAGATGGTTACATCTTAGGGAAAAAGGAAGATGGGGAATGTGGATGATTATAGGGGGTTAATAAATGATTTTAAGAGATTTCAATTGACTCGAAGAAAATACAATGGCTTGGGACAAACAAAACTTTGTCCTACTGTGTTGACGGACTTCAATCTTTCTTCCTGTGATATGACTTCAGTTTCTGAAAACTCAGGGAAGGGACAAGAGGTGATTGTTTTCTTGTTTGGTAGGTCTGGACTTTGGAAAGATAGGGAAACTCAGAGAACAACTCCATGCTGTGCTTTGGGAGAGAAGGAGGACTGAGCGACTGAGAGACAGTAGATGTGGGTAGATGGAGGGGGGCAGGAGTCAGAAAGATCTTAAGGCTTATTCTTCAGTTCAGCATGTCAAAGTGTCATGTTTTGAAGTATTGGTTTCTGACCCCTAACACATAAGTGTAATCACCGAAGCCAAAATTAGAGGTCCTAAGAACACACTGGGAGGAACTTGAGCTGATGTTTTAAAGTTCAAGATAAAGGCTGAGCGAGGTTGCTCAGGCCAGTAATCCTAACACTCTGGGAAGCCAAGGTAGGAGGATCTTCCTTGAGTTCAGGAATTCAAGACCAGCCTGAGCAAGAATGAGACACCCATCTCTACACAAAATAAAAGTGTTGGGTCCCTCTAGTTCCAGCTGCTTGGGAGGCTGACACAAAAGGATCACTTGACCCCAAGAATTTGAGATTTCTGCAAACTGGGTTGAGGGCACGGCACTCCAGACCAGGTAAAAGAGTAAGACCCTGCCCATACACACATGTGTGGATGTGCACACACACACACACACGTATGCACACACACTCACACACAAGTCAAGATGAGCTCTTACATGAGGTGACTTCTGTAATCTGAAAAGGGGTGGGGCTCATCACAGTATACAAGAGCGGAAGGGAAGCAGAGAAGTTTTCCAGACCACTTTTACGTTACCCCAGAGGTGAGAAAGACTAGAGAACACCCTGAAAGGACAATACATAAGTCCCTCTTTACCTTGGGCGGGTCTAACAGCAGTGGGGTGCCACAAGTTGGAGCTAGGAAAATGAGGGACTGTGTTATGCAAATATGAAGATGAGCAGTGCCCGAGAGACACAAGAAGAAGTTTGCACCAAGAGCATGACTGAGGATAACTGGAGTTTCTGAGAAGGTGTGTGACATTTTTGTGGCTGCGCTTTAGAAGGGGCTTTTGACTGCACATTTACCAAAATCAAAATACACTGGCAATTTGTACCCACTACCACACATTGAAAAAGATAAACAAACTCATTTTTAAACAGAACTTTAATAACATTTCTTCATTCCTTGAACACTTACCTTTTTTCTAAGATAATTTTACCCTATAATATATTAATCAATCATGCTTATCTGAAACAAAGATACAAATATAACCGATTTAATCATAACTATTTTAGTACATAATTGATAAAGACAATATAACAATCTTTATAATTTTTATAACTAATAACATAAAATATTCTTGAAATATATTAAATATTTCCTAAGAAGATAATCAGGGTTTTTAAAATGTAGTTCAGGTATCTGTGAATGAATATTATATCTTAATAAAATTAGACAAGTTTAAGCCTAAATTCTATTCATATTTTTCATTTTATTAATTTTTTTTAAAGGAAAACATAATTGTTGCTATGATAAAGTGAAGGAATGAAAGGAGTTTTACTGAAGCAATTTTTAAAAATTTTTAAAAATTCTCTGGGTGGTGCCTGTGGCTCAGTGTGTAGGGAGCCGGCCCCATATGCCGAGGGTGGTGGGTTCAAACCCAGCCCCGGCCAAAATGCAACAACAAAAAAATAGCCCAGTGTTGTGGCGGGTACCTGTAGTCCCAGCTCCTCAGGAAGCTGAGGCAAGAGAATCACATAAGCCCTAGAGCTGGAGGTTGTTGTGAACCGTGTGACGCCACGGCACTCTACTGAGGGGGGTAAAGTGAGACTCTGTCTCTACAAAAAAAAAAAAAAAAAAAATTAAAAAATTTTCTTAACTCCTTCCAGGTTATATTCCAAAATAGCATACAATGACCTATCATCAAAAATGGTTGGTGATCTAGATTCCTTCTTGAAATCCTATCAAAAGCAAAGAAGAAAAATAACCTAACTTGCAACAGGATTTGCTACTCAGTCTTTGTAGCTATCAGAATTTTTCTGGCAATGTCCAGACAACGGAACTCTGACCCACAGTCTCTGCAGTAACCAGTCCAGGATGCCAACCACATCACCACCTCTGCCACAGAGGGCTCAGAATAGTCAGGACTATAGTCAGTGGTCAATGACTACCAGTTTTCCTATCCTCTCCTGCTCCCTTCCAACTAAGGATCAACCAGAGAGAGCCAAATAGACTGCTGAAACCAGTTCCATAAGAGACCCTATGCCAATAGACTCCAGGCAGAGTACTATAAAACTTCTTTCCACTATAAAACTTCTCCCATCTCCCAATTTACCTTTAAGTTTCCACCAAAGGGAAGTGATGGTAGCTGACTCCCTTGTTACAGCAAATTCTGAATAAGCAGCCTCTGTTTCTCTGTTCTCATTTCTGTGTTCTTTGTTAATTTTCACATTGGCTTTCTCAAAACCTCCACCAATATGTAGAATTGTCTCTTATTTGGGCATGCCAGAGGTTTTTATACCCCAAAGACAAAGCAACATATTAAGATTTAGGTTAAGTGAGAACCATGCTTTCTTTCCCAAAAAAGAAAGAAAGGGGAAATTATGAAAGGAGGGATAGGAAAGGAAAGAATACCTTGAACTTGAAGTTTATTCTGAGAGCAATTTTAGAGAAGAGTACCTGTGGAAGTTGAAGGTCAGCAACAGGATTCCTGGAAATGAACTTGCTCAAGATCCCATTGGAAAGTCTTCACGTATTCCTGGGGGCCTACCATGTTTGAAGTCTACTAATCTAGAAGCTGAAGAGAGGAAATAAAAGGATGAGTGTTCCTGCATGAAAACACATAGGTTTGAAAAAATCCCTTCTGTTGGGCGGTGCCTGTGGCTCAGTGAGTATGGTGCCGGCCCCATATGGTGAGGGTGGCGGGTTCAAGCCCAGCCCCGGCCAAACTGCAACAAAAAAATAGCCGGGCGTTGTGGCGGGCGCCTGTAGTTCCAGCTGCTCGGGAGGCTGAGGCAGGAGAATCGTGTAAGCCCAAGAGTTAGAGGTTACTGTGAGCCGTGTGACGCCATGGCACTCTACCCGAGGGCAGTACAGTGAGACTCTGTCTCTACAAAAAACAAACAAACAAACAACAACAACAAAAATCCCCTCTGTTGAGCAGTGGTCCACTGTGTCCACCATCCACCTTCTCCTGGCAGGTTCCTACTTGTGTTCATGTCTCACTTTAGATGTCATCTTTTCAGAGAACTCTTTACCCACCCTCTCTTTAGTAGCTACCTAGTCCATTATATACTCTCAGTATGTCATACCTGATGGCTTGTGAATTTCTCTGTGAACTAGGAGGCTAAGTTATCTATTGAGATTAAAGGTAGAAAAAGTGAGGTGGGCAAGTTGTGCAGAGTGGAATTTCACAGGGAGTGGGAATGGAAGAGAGAGATGATGAATAGAATGTAGATTAATTATTGGACAGCATTTAGGCCGCAGCATACTGCAGATACAAATGAATGAATGAGAGCATGTGATTTAGGTGTCATTATCTTGAAATAGATTTCTCAGAAATTGAGCTATGTTTAGTCACACAGAATCTTCTGTAGACAAAATAAGAGCCCTCAAAAATGTTCATAATCTAAGCCCCAGAACCTCTGAACATGTGCTTTACATGACAAAGCAGAATTTTGTAGAAATGCATAAAATTTGAGGATCTTGAGGTGAGAAGATTATCTTGGCTTATCCATGTAGACTTAATGCAATAAATAGGGTATTTGTTAGCAAAAGTGGAGGCAGGAAAGTCACAGTCATAGAAAGAGAAATGAAGACAAAAGCAGTGGTAAGAGTGGAAGAAGGAAGGAACTACAAGCCAAGGAGTGCAAGTGGCCTTTAGAATCCAGAAAAGGTAAGGAAGTGAATACTTCCCTAGAGCCCCAAGAAAGAACACAAGCCTGGGACTCCTTTATTTTAGGACTGCTGATTTCCAGAATTATAAAGATAATACATTTGTGTGTTTTAAGCCCCTGACTTTGTATTAACTTATTTCAGCAGCAATAAGAAATTACCAATAATAATATACCTTCAGATCTATATAGACCATGCTTCTCAAACTATAATATGCAATCATTCGGGACCTTTATTATTATTATTTTTTTTTTTTTTTGTAGAGACAGAGTCTCACTTTATGGCCCTCGGTAGAGTGCCGTGGCCTCACACAGCTCACAGCAACCTCCAACTCCTGGGCTTAAGCGATTCTCCCGCCTCAGCCTCCCGGGTAGCTGGGACTACAGGCGGCCGCCACAACACCCGGCTATTTTTGGTTGCAGTTTGAACCCGTCACCCTCGGTATATGGAGCCGGTGCCTTACCGACTGAGCCACAGGCTCCACCCATCCAGGACCTTCTTAAAACACAGTCCCTAACTCAGTAGGTTTGGGGAGGTGAGACCTGAGATTCTGCATATTTAACAATTTCCCAGGTGAGGCCAGACTTTTTGGCCCACAGACCACGCTTGAAATAGGAAAGATTTAGAGAGTACTGTCAAGACAAATGAGATAAACAGTTATCCTGGGCATACAGCATGTATGTCTTTCATTTGTGTAGTTATTGCAATTTTACAAATTACCCTTGCATTTTATAAACAAATTTTTTAAAATTATTTTTTATTAAATCTATAAACAGAAATGTTATAAGGAAGATACTGGTATTTCCTTTCCCTGCCAAGGAAAAGGATATTCAGAGAGGGTAAGTGGTCAGCCTGAGCTGCACAGATATTGTGTTAGATTTGTGACAAAATCAGGCCATAAGCTCAAGTTTTATTTACAATTTTTTTTTCACTATGACAAAGTTCAAGTTTGAAATCAAGCTCTAGTGTCAATAAATTCAGAAGCATCAGTGTTACTCAAGGATAAGACATACAAAGTGCCATTAAAGGATCAATAGCAACTCCTGTGGGATTTAACTGATGCAAGAATGGATGGGAAACAGAGATGAACTGTTAACATGATTTTTTGTATTTTGAGACTTGATCATGAAAGACTTGGGACAGGACCCCCCACTCTGTCCTGAGAGACGACGACCCCAATCAACCGCAAGAGACGGCACTTGATGCAATCAGCAAGAGGATTTTATTCCAGCATGCTGGGGCTTAACTCGTAACTCTCTCAGGAGCAGAGGAGTCAAGCCCCGAACAGCAGGTTTTACAAGCTTATAAAGGCAAAAATCACAGAGTAGGGAGGGGTAGCAGACATAGCAGGGGCTTTCCAGATAAGAACTCTGGTTCATTACTCATCTGTCTTAAGACAAGATCAGCAGTTAAACATTTGCTTAGCTCTTTTCTCAGAACCGGTTACCGGTTATCTGCTTCAGCTTGGGGCTATTTCCTGGAACAGTTACAAAGGTCACATTCTTATGGTAGGGGGCGAGAGGTGCTGCTACATGGCTGCCTCCCCCCCCCGTTTTTGGATTTGGTAGTACTTTCCTTCAATCAAAATGGTTATCACCTTTCAGATCATCTCTATCACATCTGGAGTGTGAGGTGATTTGCTTTGATCCAGCTAACTGGATAATGAATAAGTGTACATTTGAAGCTTTTCAATACTCTGGTATCTCTCTTTCCCCTGATTCTCAGTATTGTGTTTAGTAAGCATTTATTGAGTACCTACTGTGTACCAAGGCAGCAAGCCAAACAATATAGAATCAAACATAAATAAGATGTTGTCCCTGAAACCTGGGATTCATTGTATGGTAGAAAAGAGAAAGAAATACAAAAGACCAAAAGTGTATTTTGATGTATACAATTCTATATAATTGTATACGTTGAAAGACTTAAAGAATGATTGATTAACTCTAGGAAAAGAGGGTGCTAAAGATGAGGGGTTTTGTTTTATTATACATCAGAGGCAACTTTGTATATACCAAAAAGTTAAATTTATTAAAGTCACAAATCCAAAAATCCCAATTCTTCCTAAATTTTATAATGCTCAATGTAATACAGTATTCTTATTCTATTTTGAGAAGTTGTTCACTGTCACTTCCAGGGAACCTGTTGCTAATGTTAAGTTTGGCCTCATTTATTATCGTTGTGTCTTTAAACCTTTAAACTGAATTTTCAAATTGAATATATTCTATTTCCATTAGAAGTATTTTGACCTGGGCGGCGCTTGTGGCTCAGTCGGTAAGGCGACGGACCCATATACCAAGGGTGGCAGGTTCAAACCCAGCCCTGGCTGAACTGCAACCAATAGCTGGGCATTGTGCTGGGCACCTGTAGTCCCAGCTACTCGGGAGGCTGAGGGAAGAGAATCGCTTAAGCCCAGGAGTTGGAGGTTGCTGTGAGCTGTGTGATGCCAGGGCACTCTACAAAAAAAAAAAAAAAAAAAAGTATTTTGACCTAATAAATAAAATTTCCCTGAACACTAGATTTTTACAAATGGAATAAATTGAATTTTTCAATATAGTGGAATTTCAGCGCACATAAATTTTCCAACTGAGGAAGATTTCAACTTAAAACCACAGGTCTAAATCAATTGATCCTTCTCTCATTTTTGAGTTACAGAGCTGAAGTTCTAGTAGGCAACTTATTTCACACATTAGAAACAAATAAGAGGGCGGGAGGTGGTGGCCGGCACTCTGAGAGGCCTAGGTGGGAAAATTGCTTGAGCTCAGGAGTTCAAGACCAGCCTGAGCAAGAGTGAAAAGCCTGCCTATACTAAAAATAGAAAAAATAGCCAGGTGTAGTGGCACATGACTGTAGTTTCAGCCCCGGGGTCGCAGCAGAACAGGGAGAAGCGCGGGAGGCCGTCTGGGCGCGAGTGCGTGGTCAGTGCCTAAGGGGGCGGGGCGGAGCGAGGGGGAGGTGCAGGGACATGCGCGAGGCTAGGGAGAGGGGTTGGGGTGAGGGGGTGAGGAGGGATGCCAAGAGGAGGAAGCGGTCGGAAGAGGGGCTGTGGCCAGGCTCCCCCGCGGGCGTCTATCTGGGTGGCCGGGCTAGGGGTTGTCTCTTCCGTGAGGAGCCTGGCCCCGCTCGCGCCACTCTGCAGGCCAACCCCTCAGGCCAAAACCATGGCTGGATTGGACGCTCCTCCAGCAAGGCGATCGATCGCGGTGCCAAAATTACTGTGCGTACCTCTCCGCCTGGGCCTGTCTTCCCTGGCTCCGGCCCTAGGGCAGGGGAGGGGCGGGGGCAGGGAGACTACCCTAGGGGCAGACCGGCTGAACGACAGCTCTTGGCCCTCTCGTGAATCTTTCCCTCAGAAGCACCATTTCTGGCATCTGTGAACTAAAATAAAATCTGAAGCCCAAGACTTTAAACTTCAGTCAGTCTCTGGCCGCCGCAAGGGAAAAGGGAAGGGAAGTCAGGCACCCCTCCCACTGGAGGTCAACTTCGGTTTGCAGTAACACACCCAGTGCTTGACAAGCCTAAGACCAGGCAGGTGAGACAAAGTCTTAACGCAGGCCTGCAGGCCATCATTGGAATTCACAGAGCACTTGAGTTTGGGGTCAACGTCCAGGGCTTCCTGCTTGTCATTAACAGACATCTTGATCTCAACTGAACACATTCCAAGCTTTTAGATGGAGCTTCATTCCCTTACCCGGAATCAAAGCAGCTTGAAGGCCAGCTGTAACCTGTCAGCCCCTCCCTCCTCCCCTTTACAGAGGTCCTGCCTTTGCGGGCCAAACTCACTCGTGTATTGATTGGCGATCCCATATGGACAGATGATTTTGAATGTCATTCCTGTCTCTCCAAAATGTGGGAAGCCAAGCTGTAACCCAAACGTGGAAGCCAAGCCAAGAGGTTGCGGCACTAGAAACAACCTCTCTAAATTATTATTTATTTATTTATTTTGCAGGTTTTGGCCGGGGCTGGGTTTAAACCCGCCACCTCGGGCATACGGGGCTGGCGCCCTACCCCTTTGAACCACAGGCGCCGCCCCCTTACTAAATTATTTTACAGAGTTTTGGGGTTCTTTTCCATTGACGAGGCAGGTATTGTCACATCTGTCAGTCCGAGAGCTTTTCCTTTTACATTTTCTATTTTTCATTCACATTTTTGGATGGGATGGTGGTGGTGCTCACGGTCATCTCTGTACACTCCAAACTGGCATAAGGCAGTGTTAATATATTTTACACCTGTGACGGTCTAGCACTCACTGCTGTTACCATAAGCAGATCTTCCTCTATTACGTCTTTCTTTTTTTTTTTTTCTATTACTTCTAAAGGGCAAACAACCCTTTAAAGAAATGCTTCTGTGGCTCAAAGGAGTAGGGTGGTGGCCCCTTATGCCGGAGGTGGTGGGTTCAAACCCAGCCGCAGCCAAAAACTGCAAAAAAAGGGGAGGGGGGAGAAAAAAGAACGAACGAACGAACGATAGAAAAAGACTTGGCACCTGTGGCTCAAGCAGCTAAGGCGCCAGCCACATACACCTGAGCTGGCGAGTTTGAATCCAGCCCAAGCCCACCAAACAACAATGATGGATGCAACCAAAAAATACCCAGGCGCCTGTGGTCCCAGCTACTCTGGAGGCGGAGGCAGGAGAATCGCTTAAACCCAGGAGTTGGAGGTTGCTGTGAGCTGTGATATCACAACACTCTACCCAGGGCAAAAGCTTGAGGCTCTGTCTCAAACAAAACAAAAAAAAAAAGAAAAGAGAAAAAGGAAAAAGAAATGCTTGTACTGAGGAAGCAGGAGTTTTGGGTTGGTGTGGTTTGGTTTGGTTTTAAATCATTTAACTCATCTGAAATCTTCTCTATTTATCATCACCGCCGCCCCCCCCTTGACCCCCCCACCGCTGCCCACAATGTTGATCTCTGTCAAAGATCTCACATACTTGGTTTATCCCTGAAGGTTTTCTGCTGACTGTATCTAAGATGATGAGCACCATGCATTGTTTTCCACGACTAACAGTCAGCATTAGTATATGTCCCTTCTTGTGTGAATGTAGTGGGCCTCACAAAACCTGATCTTAGGTTTCCACAGTATAGACCAGCGTCCATTCCCCCCCCACGTAGTGTCTTCATAAGCCATCATCGACAACATTGTTGATGTCCACTAGCCCAACCAAAAACACAGAGACACACAGATATCACTGCACACAGAATGATTTATTAAGGGAAGACTGAGGCTTGCTCAGGCCTACAGCGATTGTACATCTTTATTCACTGTATTATATATCCAAACTCATCAGATAAGAATAAGTAAGAATAAAGAACAAAAGCATTATTGAGACTGCTATAAAAAATTTATTCTCAGCATAAATGTTGCAAAGCACTTACACGTCATTTCTTTTTTTCTTTTTTTTTGCAGGTTTTGGCCGGGGCTGGGTTTGAACCCGCCACCTCTGGCATATGGAGCCGGCGCCCTACTCCTTTGAGCCACTGGAGCCACCCCATACACGTCATTCCTAATTCTGGAGCATATAACTTAAAGATAAACTACAAGGACACCAGGCTGTCTGTTTCCGTTCACCCACCTCCCTAACAGGTGAAATGAAACTTTTGTGAAATTTGAAGTTAGGGAATGAAGAGCAAAAGTTTAGCTCCAGATGAAGGAAAGTACTACCAAATCCAAAAAGGGGGGGGGACCAGATATGTAGCAGCACCCCTCGCCACCTACCATAAGAATGTGACCTTTTGTAACTGTCCTAGGAAATAGCCCTGAGCTGAAGCAGATAACCGGTAACTGGTTCTGAAAGAAAAAAGCTAAGCAAATGTTTAAGTGCTGACCTTGTCTTAAGACAGATGAGTAATAAACCAGAGTTCTTCTTATCTGGAAAAGCTCCTATGTCTGCTACCCCTCCCTAAAGCCCCTGCTATGTCTGCTACCCCTCCCTAAAGCCCCTGCTATATCTGCTACTCCTCCCTACTTTATGGTTTTTGCCTTTATAAGCTTGTAAAACCTGCTGTTCAGAGCTTGACTCCTCGGCTCCTAAAAGAGTTGCAAGTCAAGCCCCAGCATGCTGGAATAAAATCCTCTTGCTGTTTGCATCAAGCGCCATCTCTTGCGGTTGATTGGAGTTGTCAGAGCTCAGGGCAGAGTGGGGGGTCCTGCCCCAAGTCTTTCACAGACAGGTGCTAAAATCTCCAGCTATGACTTGGTGGGGACCTCAGGGAAACATTTCTCAAGGCCTTTTCAGCTAGCAGGGAAGAATTAACCCCTGCGTCTCTGCTGTTTTAGCAAGCAGGGAGCAATTAACCCCCGAGTCTCGCTTATAGCCGGGAATGGAATTTTCCCATCTTAGGTTCTCATACCACAAGGAGCACATATGAGACAAAGCCACCTTTCTGGAGTGCTGAGAACCGTACACCTTCACACCATCATCATCATAAATACGGCATGTCCTAGAAAGTTTGGAAACTTGCAAGGAGTAACTTGTGGACGATGCTGACATTGAACGATAGATCTGAAGGTGTAAGGGAGCATCTGACCAGAAAGCACTGCAAGAGGGAGAGAGGTGGGCGGCGCCTGTGGCTCAGTCGGTAGGGTGCCGGCCCCATATAACAAGGGTGGTGGGTTCAAACCCAGCCCCAGCCAAACTGCAACCAAAAAATAGCTGGGCATTGTGGCGGGCCCCTGTAGTCCCAGCTACTTGGGAGGCTGAGGCAAGAGAATCACTTAAGCCCAGGAGTTGGAGGTTGCTGTGAGCTGTGTGAGGCCACGGCACTCTACCGAGGGCCATAAAGTGAAACTCTGTCTTTACAAAAAAAAAAAAAAAAAAGAGGGAAAGAGCTTTTAGTTCTTTTCCTACAGTTTATCTGTCTGTCTCAGGTAATGTTTGTTTCCCTTTGACACGTTATTTTCCTCACAAGCAGTGTTTCTATGCCTCCATATGCCCATAGACTGACTACGGAGTGGAGGCTCGGTGACCTTCCATGCCATGGTTGACCCTAGTCTCTTGTCTTTCCCAGAAGGGCCTCAGCTGCTCTGTTGAGATGTGAGATTTAGGATCTCAGAGGTGGCACGGTGTGGTGTGTAGGTGGGGGATATGCTAGCTTTATAAGACTCAGAGTTCAAACCCCAGTTATGTGTACATTATCAACTTGAGCTCTGTCAATTCACATCACCCTCGCTGAACCCCATCATCGACTTGTGTTCCCTTTCTTTCCTTTTTGCTTTCTGGACAAGGCCTCACTCTGTTTCCGGGGCTACAGTGCTGTGGCATCACCATAGCTCCCTGCAACCTCAAACCCCTGGCCTCAAGAAGTCCTCTCGTGACCAAATGAAGAGAGTTTGTCCACCCATCACTGTTGGCCAGATGCAGAGATGGGGGGATTAGGCCCACTGAACTTTATTTGCAAGAAGGCCAGCAATTGTGAAGAGCGGTGAGGTGAAGGTAGCTTCTCAAAGACTGTTCGGCCTCAGGTACAATTCTCATCATTTGTTTTGCACAAACCCACCATCCTTGGCATAAGGGGCCGGTGCCCTATTCCCTGAGACACAGGTGACACTCAGAATTTTTTTATTTTTTTTGGAGACAGAGTCTCACTTTGCCACCCTAGATGAGTGCTGTGGTGTCACAGCTCACAGCAACCTCCAGATCTGGGGCTTAGTTGATTCTCTAGCCTCACCCTCCCCAGGAGTTGGGACTACAGGCGCCTGCCACGACGCCCAGCTATTTTTTTTGTTTTGCTGTTTGGCGGGGGCCAGGATCGAACCCGCCACCCTCAGCGGTATGTGGGGCCGGCGCCCTACTCACTGAGCCACAGGCGCCACCTAATTCTCCTAAATTTTAAAAAGGTAAGGCCAGGAAACAAACCTAGAAAATTGTAACTTGATCTTACAGAAGATGACATCGGAGGTCGTCTTCCTCTCACCATGCAAAATGCTTACACAACATAAAGGTCATTTTCTTTTTTCTTTTTTTTTGTTTTTTGTAGAGACACAGTTTCACTTTATGGCCCTAGGTAGAGTGCCATGGCATCACACAGCTCATAGCAACCTCCAACTCCTGGGCTTAAGCGATTCTCTTGCCTCAGCCTCCCCAGGAGCTGGGACTACAGGCCCCCCTGCCACAATGCCTGGCTATTGTTTTGTTTTGCTGTTTGCCCGGGGCCTCGGTATGTGGGGCTGGCACCCTACTTGCTGAAACACAGATGCTGCCCAATTCTCCTAAATTTTAAAATGGAAAGGCCAGGAAGCAAACCTTGAAAATTATAACTTGATCTGACAGAAGACGACATGGAGGTCGTCTTCCCTCTCACCATGCAAAATGCTTACACAACATAAAGGTCATTTTCATTTCATCAAAGAAAACATGGAATGATCTACATAACTCTTGTCACGACACCTATTGTCTAGTGTGGTGTGACAGACTATTTCCTCAAAGTCTCCCGGGACCAACACCCTCCTACTCATGGTGAAAGCTTAACTGGAGTATCCCTCAGCAGGGGCAGGAGGAAAGCTAAGCAGACGAGGTCAGCTGTTCTGTTTCAGCTTTGCTTCTCAGACTCCATCTTCAGGCCACACTTTTCTGGCTTCAGCTCTCACCTAGGCTTCCCAAAGTGCTGGGATGGACCCTTCGTGGGTCACACCATGGGAGTAAATGCTCTCCAGGGTCATACACGTACCTCTATTTATTCCTTGAACTCTTGTTCCCAGTGTGTAAGTAGCTGCTACTTGGAACATATACACTTCTGTGTAGGTGGTAAACTGGGTTTATCCTACAGACCAATAGGTAAGCACTTTGGCCACGAGGATAATGGGAATACTAGCTTCAGGGCACAATTTTTTTTTCTTTTTTTTGTAGAGACAGAGTCTCACTTTATGGCCCTCGGTAGAGTGCCATGGCCTCACACAACTCACAGCAACCAACTTCAGGGCACAATTAACAAAGCTCTCGTCTGGTTAATAAAATAAAAGGGGCTGCATACAAATCTTTTCAAAGTGTGTGTCCATTCTTTAGTTTTGTACGTTGCTCAGTTATGAAGAGGCAAGAAAACACAAACTCTCACTTTTAGGGATAGCCTATGGGCTCAGTGAGTTTTTGTTTGTTAGTTAGCTAGCTTGTTTGTTTTTGTCTTCTCTAAGCCTATCTAGGAGACTATCTAGGAGGAAAAAAAAATCCTGGGATTAGGCCAGCGTGGTGGCTCACGCCTGTAATCCTAGCACTCTGGGAGGCCAAGGTGGGTGGAATTCCTCACAGATTCCTCACAGACCAGCCTGTGCAAGAACGAGACCCCGTCTCTAAAATTAGCCAGGCACCTGTAATCCCAGAGGCTTCTGGAGGCTGAGGCAGTGGGTCGCCCATAGCCCTGAGTCTGAGGTCGTAGTGAGCTGTGACTCCATTGCACTCTGCTCAGGGCATAGGGTGGAACTCTGTGTCAACAGCAACAACAACAACAAAAATAGGAAGATGCTTCTAGACTAACTGAGGACATAAAAAGAAGAAGATACTTTCCCACAGTTGTGTAATGTGTTTGTGTATGTAGCTGTGGTGTTACAAAAGAGTAAAAATAAAAGTTAAAAACATGGAAGAGTTGGTAAAGTCAAAAAGAATAAAAGAAAAAAGTAAGGTAAGATTAAGTTATATATAACCAAAGAAATAGTTCTTCCGGGCTCCCCCTCCCCTGTCTCCCTCAGTCAGTAGAGTGCTGTGACATCACAGCTCACAGCAACCTCCAGCTCTTGGGCTAGGGTGATTCTCTTGCCTCGGCCTCCTGAGTATCTGGGACTACAGGTGCCCGGCTATTTTTGTTGCAGTTGCCCCTGCTGTTTTAGCTGGCCGGGGCCGGGTTTGAACCCATTACCCTTGGTATATGGGGCCGGTGCCCTACCCACTGAGTCACAGGTGCCATGCAAGCCTTTCTCCTTTTATTATGGATGAGCTGTGGTGTTAGGGCAGAAGCACATCCACACCCACACTCCAGTTTTTTCTTCTTTCTTTCTTTGTTTCTTTATTTCTTCCTCTACCCCACCCCCCCATGTTGATAGATGTGGATCTGATCTGGGCAGTTTCTATGGCTTGGTTTTCATCATGCAGAGGGAGCAGGAAACAACTAAGCTTCCTACAAATTGGAATGGAAGGTTGTCTACTATTTGTTTCCATACCATTCCAATAATCAGGTTCCCACTCACCGCCCCTTCTTTCCAACTCCCCACCCACCCACCAGAAATTCTATCTTTCTGTTATGCCACTAGCATTTATCCCATTGAGCACTACTGGTGGGCACATATCTCAGCTTTTGGGTGAGCCACTTTCCATGCCTCCAAGTCAGTGTGGGGCCTCCTCCTTCTGTTTAATACTTGAAACATGTTCATTTGAGGTATCAGGATACCAAAATGCTGACATTTCAATCACCTAGATAGACAGGGTGGCTCATGCCTGTTATCCTAGCATCTTGGGAGGCAGAGCCAGAAGGATCCCTGAAGCCCAGGAGTTGGAGACCAGTCCAGATGAGGTGGCGAGACCCCCCGCCTACCAAAAAAATGCTTAAATTTCTTTTTTTTTTTTTTTTTGCAGAGACAGAGTTTCACACTATGGCCCTCGGTAGAGTGCCGTGGCCTTACACAGCTCACAGCAACCTCCAACTCCGGGGCTTAAGCAATTATCTTGCCTAAGCCTCCTGAGTAGCTGGGACTACAGGCGCCCGCCACAACGCCCGGCTATTTTTTGGTTGCAATTTGGCCGGGGCCGGGTTTGAACCCTCCACCCTCGGTATATGGGGCCGGCGCCTTACCAACTGAGCCACAGGCGCCGCCCAAAATGCTTACATTTCTTAAATCAAAGTCACAATAAACTACCAGGCTGCAGTGGCATGTGCCCCAGCTCCTCAGGATGCTGAGCTGGGAAGATCACTTGAGCCCTGAAGTCGGAGGTTGCAATCATGCCACTGCTACCTGGGAGACAGAGTTAAGACCCTGTCAAAAGACAAAGAAAAAAGGAAAGAGCCAAAAAAAAATTAAAGGAAAAGAAAGAAAGAAAGAAAAGAAAACTGAAGGGCTGTGCCTGTGGCACAGTAGGTAAGGCGCCGGCCCCATATACCAAGGGTGGCAGGTTCAAAACCCGCCCAGACCAGGCATTGTGGTGGGCGCCTGCAGTCCCAGCTCCTCGGGAGGCTGAGGCATGAGAATCATCTAAGCCCAGGAGTTGGAGGTTGCTGTGAGCTGTGTGATGTCACAGCTGGCACTCTGCCAAGGGTGATAAAGTGAAACTGTCTCTACAGCAAAAAGAAAGAAAGAAGGAAAGGAAGGAAGGAAGGAAGGAAGGAAGGAAGGAAGGAAGGAAGGAAGGAAGGAAGGAAGGAAGGAAGGAAGGAAGGAAGGAAGGAAGGAAGAAGGAGAAAAACAAAAGAAAAGGAAAGAAAGAAAAAGAAAACTGGGGTGGTGCCTGTGGCTCAGTGAGTAGGGCAGTGGCTCCATATACTGAGGGTCGCGGGTTCAAACCCAGCCCCGGCTGAACTGCAACCAAAAAATAGCCAGGTGTTTTGGCAGGCACCTGTAGTCCCAGCCTGCTCAGGAGGCTGAGGCAGGAGAATTGTGAAAGCCCAAGAGGTGGAGGTTGCTGTGAGTCCTGTGATGTCAGGGCACTCTACCGAGGGTGGTCAAGTGAGATTCTGTCTCTATTAAAAAAAAAAAAAAAGAAAGAAAGTAAAAGAAAGAAAGAAAAGAAAAAGAAAACTGAAAAGATAAGCTACACAAATAAATAACTTATAAGTCCTGGAAAGTCGTAAAAGTTTCTGATGTGACATTAAAGTGTCTGTGCCTAGAAAGAAGTTTGCAGTTGGCTAAGATAAGCATGAAGATGTTTTTATACGTTTCCATGACATTATGAAAAAAAGTGAACAGACTTGTCCATGAGCACGAGGGGAAAGAACGATTTCCTTTATTTATTTATTTATTTATTTTTTGAGGCAGAGTCTAACTCTGTCATTTCACCGCAGTGGTCGCCACCCTCATTTATAAAAATACATTTTTCAAATAAATGAAATTTCCCAGGCCCTTGTTACTCACTGTAGTCAAGGAACTAAATTCCCATCGCTAAGTCTGCTTGACAAATGACCCGGGAAACCCAATTTGTTAAGATAAAAGAGCATGCTGAAGACAAGCGATAACTACCAACACTCACACAAGCACACTGAGAGTTTACAAGAAGATACATGGTTCACAGTGTTTCTGACTCAGGGAATACAGAAAAGGATTTGGAAGTCTCACGATCGACTTCGTATCTATCCCAGGCAACTTCCCGTGAAGAGAAAATACATCGATGTGAGTGTTCAGATCGAACACGCACATCTGGGTATATGCTTCATTTCTGTGATTTATGTGTTTATACTTTCTTTAACAGACCTTATAGAAAATAGGCATGAGGGGGCGGCGCCTGTGGCTCAGTCAGTAGGGCGCTGGCCCCATATACCGAGGGTGACGGGTTCAAACCTGGCCCTGGCCAAACTGCAACCAAAAAATAGCCGGGCGTTGTGGCGGGCGCCTGTAGTCCCAGCTACTTGGGAGGCTGAGGCAAGAGAATCGCTGAAGCCCTGGAGTTGGAGGTTGCTGTGAGCTGTGTGAGGCCATGACACTCTACCGAGGGCCATAGAGTGAAACTCTGTCTCTACAAAAAAAAAAAAAAAAAAAAAAAAATATATATATATATATATATATAATAGGCATGAAAACAAACAAACATTGTCATTGTCCTCTGGGAGGCCCAGGCTGGATTCGAACCCACCAACTTCGATGTATGTGGCTGGCACCTGTAACCAATGTGCTATGAAAGCCGAGCCCGGGTCAATGTTTTCCTTGGTTGTCATTTGTTTGTATTTTACCCTTGGGATTCAGAAAATTGAAAATAGGATGTGATTGAGGGACTATGTCAGCCAAAAAGGCTGTGCGTGTGGAAGGGGGAAGTGGTGGGGTGGGGAGAATGATGCAGAAAGCAAACAGGCCTCTCACCTGAGTGCCGTGGACCTTCACAGGAGAGGCCCAGGCGCACCATAGCTCACAGCAACCTCAAAGTCTTTGGCTCGAGCAATTCTCTTTCCTCAGCCTCCCTCCAGAGTAAGCTGGGAATCCAGGTGCCTGCCACAACACCCGGCTATTTTTAGAGATGGGGCGGATTGGGGGAGGGGGTGTCTCCCTCTGGTTCAGGCTGGCCTCCAACCTGTGAGTTCAGGCAATCCACCCACCTCGGCCTCCCGGCGTGCTATGATTACAATCCCTGAGCCACCACGCTCGGCCCACTCCGTGGTTTTCTAACCTCCCTTGTGTTTTCTGCCTTCAGCCGGTAGATGAGGAGGCACCGGTGGCAGATGGCTTGGGAGTGGGTCTTTTGTCCTCCGTAAATATCAAGGCGATGCCACTGAAAGGAAGAAACGTGCCAGTGGTTCACATCACGTGGGTCAGAACCTGCCAAATAGTAGTGTTTGTATACATCTATCTCTGTGACTGATGGAAAGCTGGCACAGATGTGGAGACATCTTCCCCGTCCCACTGTGATTTCAGACATCCTCGGGGAATCATCATCATCGTCATCATCATCATCATCATCATCATCCTCCTCACAGGGTCTACCTAGGCACCTAGGGCACATATGGCAACAGCCCTCCCATGGGTGAGGGCTGGGAGCTGGGGCAGTGGCACAGGAAGTCAGCTGAGTGGAGAAATGTCACAGAGGGCCTGGGCATGGTGCCTCATGCCTGTCGTCCTAACCCTCTGGGAAGCCGGGGCGTATGGACTGCTGGAGCTCAGGAGTTCCAGACCAGCCTGAGCAGGAGTGAGACCCCCCACCCCGTCTCGACTATAAAACAACAGAGAAAGTGAAGCAAGAGGATCGCTTGAGCCTGAGTTGGAGGTTCCTGTGAGCTATGATGCCTCGTCACTGGACCCAGGGAGACAGCTTGAGATTCTCTGTCTCCAAACAGACAGACGAAAGAAAGCAAAACCAAAATTCAGAGCCCCTATGGTCCTTTCTACTTTGTGATACCTCAAGAGAGGCAGGAAGTCCCCTAAAAGAGCAACGTCGAGCTGAGCTTTTTCTGCACCACCCGTGACCCTCTCTGACCAAGCAGGACAGGGTTCTGTTTGATCTGATGTAAGATCGAGGTGAAAGAGACATCCCACAGAATTCGTGGGAGCTCTCGGGTGGGGCTGGGCCGGGCTCGCAGTCCCAATTCTCAGACAGACAAGCTCGGTTAGCTGGCTCCTTGGTGTCACAACTCTGCCAAATGCCAGCCGCTCCCCTCTCCCAGCTCACCCCACACTCAGACCACAATTTCTCTTCATCCCCAGGGGCCCTCCACGAGGAAAGGGGGGAGGGTCCAAGAGGCTCAAGAGCCTCAGAGCAGAGGGAGGCGATGCTCAAAGCATTTGCGGGTGACACGATTTGAGTTAGGTTGAGTACAGGACGGATCATCTTGTTTGTTTGTTTTTGTTTTCTTTTGTTTTGTTTTCATTGAGGCATTTCATTTGTTCAGTATGTATTGCATCCCTAGAAAAAGAATCGCAGGATTTTCCCTCCTGTGTGCTTTCTTCTTGCTTCTTCGTGGTCCATGATGCCAGCTGAAGTTTTCAGTACAGTGAAACCAAACCGGTGGGATGGAAGCAGACAATACTGCAATCTTTCTAGAGTTGCACAGCAAACCTGGGGCTGATCGCTCCACACTCGTTTAACCTGTCTGTGAGGTTCTCAACGAGTTTCCCAGCTCTGCGATCATGGATCATCGAGGATTTCAAATTCACCAATGTAACCATGCTTCATCATCACAGAGGAGAATGGGGTGGCGCCTGTGGCTCACTGCAAAAAAAAAAAACAAAAAAAAAAAAACACGAAAGCAGACAATGAGTTTGGAGCACGGCCTTACAAGAACCTGGCGTTTGCCTCTCTTTTGGGCATTGATTGTTCATCCTTCCCCCGTCCTTTTTGAGACAGAGTCTCATGCTGTCACCCTGGGTAGAGGGCCGTGGTCTCTCAGCTCACTCACAGCAACCTCCAAGTCTTGGGCTTAAGCGATTCTCTTGCCTCAGCTTCCCCAATAACTGGGCCTACTACAGGCGCCCGCCACAACACCCGGCTATTTTTGGTTGTAGTCAGCATTGTTATCTGGCGGGCCCGGGCTGGATTCGAACCCGCCAGGTCCGATCCACGTGGGTGGCGCTCTAGCCGCTGAGTTACAGGCACCAAGCCTGTCAATGCTTTTAAAGAGCATTCATGTGCACGATTAGGGTGGCACACACAGAAAGACGGGGATGGGGGGTGGGTGGCGCGAGAATGGGGGAAGAGACCAGGCAGGACTGCTATTTTTGCCCTCTGCCCTAGACAGACAGAGGGCCTAGAGTTTCCGCACACTCGCACGCAGGCGCGCATGCATTGCCCTGCGGTTTGGAGGCGGCTGCAGACAGCAGCTGGGTGGGGTCCCAGATGAAAAGGATTTAACAGTGGAGGAGCCTGAGGCCATGGGGACTACAGAGTGTGCCCTTAGCTCCGAAGGGTGGAGACCATTTTGCATTGGAATAAGGCTACGGGTGGAAGATAGGAGGCATGGGGGTGGGGAGGGGCACTTCTGGAAGATACCCTTTGTAACTCATTATCTGGCTGCAATACAAGGTAGAAATTCCGCCATACACGCCTCCTCCGGTGGCTCGTCTCCGACCTACAGTCTTCCTCATCGTCCAAGCCTTTTTAGATAGACAAAACCTCGTCGCATTAACCCATCAAAGAATCCCTTTAAAGTTCTCAACCTTTCTCATGTTGTGGTGACCCCCCCCAATATAAATTTATTTTCGTCGCTACTTCATAACTGTAATTTTATGGGGTTGCGACCCGCAGGTTGAGAACCGCTGCTTGGAGGATGCCCTGACTTTTGAAGGAAAACCCAGGTAACACTCTCCTGTACCGATTCTATGAGTTTACCCAGAACTCCAGCCCTCTAAAATGTCATAATACCAAGCAAACGGTAACTCAACCACAGCGAGACAGCTCGCTGAAGGTTTCTTAGACGTGGCTCTCTGGCCACGGTCAAGGATATTCGTTTTCCTGAGGTTGGGTGGTTTTACATCGACAGGCTTCTGTGGATTCACGTGAGTTCATTTAAAAATTAGGTGCAGGGCGGCTCCTGAGGCTCAGTTAGTACGGTGCCGGTCCCATATGCCGAGGGTGGCGGGTTCAAACCCAGCCCCTGCCAAACTGCAACAAAAAAATAGCCGGGCGTTGTGGCGGGCGCCTGTGGTCCCAGCTACTTGGGAGGCTGAGGCAGGAGAATCGTGTAAGCCCAAGAGTTAGAGGTTGCTGTGAGCCGTGTGATGCCACGGCACTCCACTGAGGGCGGTACAGTGAGACTCTGTCTCTACAAAATAAATAAATAAATAAATAAATAAATAAATAAATAAATAAAAATAAAAATAAGGTGCTCTAAGACGATAGGACCAAAAGAACTTGAAAAGTCACGGAGGGACCGGGCGCGGTGCTGGCTCACTGCCCGTAAGCCTAGCACTCTGGGAGGCCGAGGCGGGTGGATTGCTTGAGCTCAAGAGTTCCAGAGCAGCCTGAGCAAGAGCGAGACCCCTGTCTCTAAGTAAAAATAGAAAACCTGAGAGGAGAGGATCCGTGGTGAGCTATGTTGTTTGAATGACAGAGGTGGCACTGTCTCCAAATAAATAATAGGGGGCAGAGGTGGTGGGTTCAAACTCAGCCAAGGCCAAGAACTGCAAGAAAAGGAAAATAAATAAAGAAATAATAGGCTCCGCACCTGTAGCTGAAGCAAGTGGGGAGCCAGCCACCTACACCAGAGCTGGCGGGCACGGAACTAGCCCCGACGTCCCAAACAACAAAGACAACCCAGGCGGCGCCTGTGGCTCAGTGAGAATGGCGCCGGCCCCATATGCCGAGGGTGGTGGGTTCAAACCCGGCCCTGGCCAAACTGCAACAACAAGAAAATAGCCGGGCGTTGTGGCGGGTGCCTGTAGTCCCAGCTGCTCGGGAGGCTGAAGCAAGAGAATCACATATGCCCAATAGCTGGAGGTTGCTGTGAGCCATGTGACACCACGGCACTCTACCAAGGGTGGTAAAGTGAGACTCTGTCTCTACAAAAAAAAAAAAAAAACAAAGACAACACACAAATAGCCGGACATTGTGGCAGGTGCCTTCCTGTAGCCCCGGGAACTCAAGAGCCTGAAGCAGGAGAATCAATTATGCCAAGGAGTTTGAAGTTGCTGTGAGCTGTGGCGCCATGGCACCCTACCCAGGGCCACAGCTTGAGACTCTGTCTCAAAAAAAATAAATAAATAAATTAGTAAAAAATAAAAAAATAGAAAATAATAAAAGAAGGAAGGAAGGACAATCAAAGAGTAAAAGTAGTTCAGTGCCCGTGGCTCAGAGGAGAAGGGCCCTGCCCCATATAGCGGAGGTGGCGAGTTCAAACACAGCAAAAGTCAAAAACAGCAGAAGAAAAATATTAAATAAACAAATAAATAGATAGGCTGGGGTGGGGTGGCGGGGTGGTGCATAGCACAGTAGTTAAGGCACCAACCGCATTGACCAACGAGGCTGGCAGATTCGAGCCCGGCTTGGCAAGCTAAACAACAATGACAACTGCAACAAGGAAAAAAAAGCCCTGCGTCTTGGCTGGCTCCTGTAGTCCAAGGTATTTGGGAATCGTTAATGCCCAAGAGTTGGAGGTTGCTGTGAGCTGTGACACCACACCACTGCAATCTACGGAGGGTGACATAGTCAGAGTCTGCTTCACCAAAATAAATAAATAAATAAATTAATTAATTAATTAAATAAATTAAAAAAAATAAATATTAAAATCAATCAAATAAAGAAGTAAATAGTCACATAGCACAGTTCCTGGAACAGAAAACCTTCCTCTCCCTCCACCCCTGGTTTCCAATCCAGAAAAATCTTCAGTCCTTAGTTAAGTTTTTGACCTTTATTTCTGATCTGTTCCGTTTTACAGAAGAGGAAAGTAGCCAAACACTCAGGCGCTGACCTGACCTGACCTGACCTGACCTGACCTGAGCCGAGGTTGAAGGGAAGAACTCCTAGGATCTGTCCCCGCCCTTCCGGGCACCGCCTCCCCACTGGGCTTTGAAAGGACAGATCTGTCATGCGAAGAACAGCTCCATACACACACAAAGAAGTTAAGAGGCCTGGAGCAGTTGATCTCCACTGTAATGCTAGCATTCTGGTAGGCCGAGGCCGGTGGAGATCGGAGACGACCGTCCCCCTCCCCAACATAGTCCCAGCTGTTCTGGATTCTGAAGCAAAAGCATCTCTGGAGCTCAAGAATTCGAGGTTGCTGTGACTTGTGATGGCGCTATGCCGCTCTTCCCAGTGAAGGTGAAGTGAGAGTGTATCACCAAAAATAATAAAAAAATAAATATAAGGTGGTGCCTGTGGCTCAATAGGTTAGGCGGCAGCCCAATATACTGAGGGTTACGGGGTCAAACCTGGCCCTAGCTGATCTGCAACCAAAAAATAGAAAGGCGTTGTGGCGGGCGCCTGTAGTCCCAGCTACTCAGAAGGCTGAGCCAAGAGAATCGCTTAAGCCCAGGAGTTGGAGGTTGCTGTGAGCTGTGATGCCACTGGCACTTTGCTGAGGGCCATAAAGTGAGACTCTGTCTCTACAAAAAAAATAAAAATAAATAAATAAATATATAATCCCACACACATATACTATCCTAGATGGATGAGTAGACGTGACTGAAGAAGAGTTATTTTTTTTTTTTTAGATAGAAATCACAGACCCCCTAGGCTCAAAGGCTGCCAAGTTCCCTCCTTAGCTCTAGTAGTTATTTCGCTCCTTAGCTCTAGTAGTTACGCAGGAGGCAAGCAGTGCATATTGTCAGAACAAACTTTTCAGAAGAAAGAGAGAGAGAGAAAGAGGGAGGAGGAGACAGAGAGCAAGGGGGGGAGTAAGGGAGAGAGGGAGGAGAGGGAGAGAGAGAGAACACAAACAGGAACAGGAAACAAGGAACACGGGGTGGGGAAGGGCGACGCAAGGCATGGAGCCTCACAGGGACCAGAACTGACACAGAACCTGCACCTGCTTGGTAGATTACACCAAAGCACGCAGAAGAGACATCTGGTCGACAGACAGTCGCTAAGGTGACAAGATCCCAGGTCTAAAGTCTGCCACAGACTTCTGGTCATCCGCAGGGCACTGTGGAGACCGAAGTTATGTAAAAACCACATGTGCTCTACATGGCTGTCATGCAAGCCTGCCTGATTGCCTGGCACGAAAACCTGGGTTGCTCTTTTTAGCTAGCTCCCATATTTCAAATGGAGGTGGCGGGGAGGTTAAGACGGAAGGAGAGAAAGAAAGGGGAGAGGGAGGGAACAAGGGGCGGATGGGTATCACATCATCTCTTTAGTAGCTCATGAGGGTCATGATCGTGTGTTCAAGCACACGTGTGAGATGTGGAAAAGGAGAAAAAAAGAAACAAGGTAAAAAAATAATATGTAAGAAACCCTGAACATGATGCCTCTGGCCATGCAGTCAGAACAAGTCAGCAACCTGCAGAAACAGAGTATCCGAACGCTCCGCAGCCAATTGGATGCCCTCATGAGGTCAGGTGCTGGGGCCTCAGTAGGAGGTTGCTCAGTTCAGAAACACGTGTGCGTGAGAGTGGGTGCAGCCCGTGGCTCAAGGAGTAGGGCACCGGTCCCATATTATACCGTGGGTGTCGGTTCAAGCCCGGCCCCCGCCAGAACTGGAAAACAAACAAACAACCAACCCAAAAAATTTTAATGAACTCAACTCAGTGAGCTGAAGCGATCCGCCCACCTAGACCTCCCAAAGTGCTGCGATTACAGGCCTGAGCCACCTCAGGTCGCCTAGCCTAATTCGATTTACTTAAATATCATTCTCCCACAACTGGTTTCACTGTATCTGGAGAGATGCATGTGTGGCGGGGGAAGCTATTGTTAAGAATAGAAGATAACGGGTGGCGCCTGTGGGTGAAAGGAGTAGGGTGCCGGCCCCATATACTGAGGTGGTGGGTGGCAAAATATAATGCCCCCCCAAAATCATTTAGTTGAAAGAGTTCGCCTGTGCCCCCACACCCCCAGCATATGCCAGAGGTGGCTGGTTCAGACGCAACCCCCGGCAAAATCTGGAAAAAAAGAAAACAAGAAATAAGGGAGGAAGGACTGGAGGGAGGGAGGGAGGGAGAGAAGGAAGGAAGGAAGGAAGGAAGGAAGGAAGGAAGGAAGGAAGGAAGGAAGGAAGGAAGGAAGGAAGGAAGGAAGGAAGGACAAAGAGTAAAAGAAGTTCAGTGCCTGTGGCACAGAGGAGTAGGGCACCTGCCCCATATACCAGAGGTGGCGGTTTCAAACCCGACCCAGTCAAAAACCGCAGGAGAAGAAAAATATTAAATAAATAGATAAATAAATAAATAGGCTGGTGTGGGTGGGGGTGGTGCATAGCACAGGGGTTAAGGCACCAACCACATCCACAAAGGAGCCTGGTGGATTAGAGTCCGGCCTGGGAAGCTAAACAACAATGACAACTGCAACAAAGCAAAAATAGCCCGGTCTCGTGGCGGGCTGCTGTAGTCCCAGGTACTTGGGAGGCTGAGGCCAGAGTACCGTTAACGCCCAAGAGTTGGAGGTTGCTGTGAGCTGTGACACCACACCACGGCAATCTACAGAGGGTGACAGAGTGAGAGTCTGCCTCACCAAAAAAACAACAAGAAGTAAATTAAAAAAATAAATGAAGAAATATTACAATCAATCAAATAAAGAAGTAAATAGTCACCTAGCACAGTTCCTGGAACAGAAACACTTCCTCTCTCCCCACTCCCGGTTTCCAGTCCAGAAAAAAACTTCAGTCTTCAGTTAAGTTTTTGACCTTTAGTTCTGATCTGCTCCGTTTTACAGGAGAGGTAAGTAGACAAACACTCAGGCGCTGACCTGACCTGACCTGCCCTGACAGGAGCCGAGGTTGAAGGGAAGAACTCCTAGGATCTGTCCCCGCCCTTCCCCGCACCGCCTCCCCACTGGGCTTTGAGAGGACGGATCTGTCCACCGCGGAACAGCTGCTTACACACACAAAGAAGTTACAGGGCCGGGAGCGGTTGATCTCCAGTGTAATGCTAGCATTCTGGGAGGCCGAGGCCGGTGGAGACCGGAGACGACCGCCCCACACCCCACCATAGTCCCACCTGTTCGGGAGTCTGAAGCAAAAGCATCTCTGGAGCTCAAGAATACGCGTTTGCTGTGACTTGTGATGGTGCCACGCGGCTCTTCCCAGTGAAGGTGGATTGAGATTGTATCGCCAAAAATAAATAAAGAAAGAAATATATAATCCCACACACATATACTGTCGTAGATGGTTGTGTAGACGTGAATGAAGAAGACTTTCTTGTCTTTTTTTTTTAGATAGAAATGACACACCCCCTAGGCTCACAAGCTGCCCAGTTCGCTCCTTAGCTCTAGTAGTTACGAAGGAGGCAAGCAGTGCGTATTGTCAGAACAACCGTTTCAAAAGAAAGGGAGAGAGAGAAAGGGGGAGGGGAGAGAGAGAGAGATGGGGCGGGGAGAGAGAGAGAGAGAGAGAACACGAACAAGAACAGGAAAGAAGGAACATTGGTTGGGGATGGGCGAGCCCAGGCTTGGAGTCTCAGGGGTACCAAAACTTATACACGACCGCCACCTGATGGACAGATTATACCAAAGCACGCAGAAGAGACATCTGGTCGACCCACAGGCGCTAAGGCGACCAGCTCCCTGGTCTTAAGTTGGCCACGGATTTCTGCTCATCCGCAGGGCACCGTGGAGACCCAAGTTACGTAAAACACACACTTGCTCTACATGGGGGTCATGCATGCCTGCCTGCCTGCCTGGCAGGAGAACCCGGAGTGCTCATTCTTAGCCAGCTCCGGTGTTTCCTATGGAGGTGCGGGGCGGGGCGTTATGAGGGAAGGAGAGAAAGAAAGGGGAGAGGGAGGGAAGGAGGGAGGGATGTGTGTCACAGCATCTCCTTTAGTAGTTCATAAGCGTCACGATCGTGTCATCAAGCACACGTGTGAGATGTGGAAAGAGAGAAAGAAGGGAAAACAGGAAAAAAGAACCCCCGAAATTCGTGCCTTCGGCCACACAGTCAGAGCAAGTCAACAACCTGCAGAAACAGAGGAGGGGCACGCTCTGCAGCCAATTGGAGGCCCACAAGAGGTCAGGTGTGTTGCGTGACCGGAGACGCGAACGAACAGCAGCTTTGCCGTGGCTGTAAACTCGCTCCTGTAATTATTAAGTCAAGAAACAGACTACACGCACTTAGATGAGATGAAATGGTATGTAGCAAAATTCTTTATTCCAAGTTTTAGTTTTATACTCTTCCAGTCACGTAGACACCTAATCTATTATCTATTAGTTTCATCATCTTATCTTCTTTTTTACATATCTGTCATTTAACTTCAAAGGAAATATTTATCATATCGATGCAATCACTTGTGTAGTAAATCTCTTCCTCCAAACAGTGACTAGTTTCCGAGCAGGTCACAGAGACGAAAGTAGCCGTAGGGGAATAGAGTTGATAGAAGAATATCTTCAAGCATTCACTCAGTTTACTCAGTATGAAGTAATGACTGTGTCCTTTACTCAGGGCAGAGTAGTTACAGACCTCTGACAATATGTTGTTAATGTATGTCATCCCTCTGGCCCGTATCTCTGAGGAAGGGTGTCACGCCCTTGGATCTCAGGATTCACTGGGTATACAGCTTCAGAGAAAAGGCCTAAGGAATTGTCCAACTCCATAAAAGCCTAACTCTGTGAGTAACCCAGGGGGGGTCCAGGTCTCTTTAAGCCTCTGGGAAAAAAGCATTTTTAAACTCACACTGAATTTACTTTGTGTGCTTGATGTAGGATAAGTTTATTTCTAAATATTATCCTACACAGGTGCTGGGGCCTCAGCGGGGCATTGCTCAGTTCAGAAATGCATGTGCGTGTGAGTGGGTGCAGCCCGTGGCTCAAGGAGTAGGGCACCGGCCCTATATTATACCGTGGGTGTCGGTTCAAGCCCGGCCCCCGCCAGAACTGGAAAACAAACAAACAAACAACCCAAAAAATTTTAGGGAACTCAACTCAGTGAGCTGAAGTGATCTGCCCACCTAGACCTCCCAAAGTGCTGCGATTACAGGCCTGAGCCACCTCAGGTCGCCCAGCCTAATTCTATTCACTTAAATATCATTCTCCCACACCTGGTTTCACTGTATCTGGAGAGATGTAAGTGTGGCGGGGGGAAGCTATTGTTAAGAACAGAAGATAAAGGGTGGCGCCTGTGGTTGAAAGGAGTAGGGTGCCGTGCCGGCCCCATATACTGAGGTGGTGGGTGGTGAAATAGACTGCCCCCTCCCAAAAATCATTTAGTTGAAAGAGTTCGCCTGTTTCCACCCACCCCTCCGCATATGCCAGAGGTGGCTGGTTCAGACCCAGCCCCCGGCAAAATCTGGAAAAAAAGAAAAGAAGAAAGAAAGAAGGCAGAAAGGGCAGGCGGGAGGGAAGGAGGGAGGGAGAGAAGGAAGGAAGGAAGGAAGGAAGGTCAAAGAGTAAAAGTACTTCAGTGCCTGTGGCTCAGAGGAGTAGGGCACCGGCCCCATATACCAGAGGTGGCGGTTTCAAACCCGACCCAGTCAAAAACCGCAGGAGAAGAAAAATATTAAATAAATAGATAAATAAATAAATAGGCTGGTGTGGGTGGGGGCGGTGCAAAGCACAGGAGTTAAGGCACCAACCACATCCACAAAGGAGCCTGGTGGATTCGAGCCCGGCCTGGGAAGCTAAACAACAATGACAACTGTAACAAAGCAAAAATAGCCTGGCCTCGTGGCGGGCTGCTGTAGTCCCAGGTACTTGGGAGGCTGAGGCCATAGTATCGTTAATGCCCAAGAGTTGGAGGTTGTTGTGAGCTGTGACACCACACCATGGCAATCTACGTAGGGTGACAGAGTGAGAGTCTGCCTCACCAAAAAAAAAAAAAAAAAAAAGTAAATTAAAAAAATAAATAAAGAGGGCGGCGCCTGTGGCTCAGTGAGTAGGGCGCCGGCCCCATATGCCGAGGGTGGCGGGTTCAAACCCAGCCCCGGCCAAATTGCAACAAAAAAATAGCCGGGCGTTGTGGCAGGCGCCTGTAGTCCCAGCTGCTTGGGAGGCTGAGGCAAGAGAATTGCTTAAGCCCAGGAGTTGGAGGTTGCTGTGAGCTGTGTGATGCCATGGCACTCTACCTGAGGGCCGTATGTGAGACTCTGTCTCTACAAAAAATAAATAAATAAATAAATAAATAAATAAATAAAGAAAGAAAGAAAGAAAGAAAGAAAGAAATATTAAAATCAATCAAATAAGAAGTAAATTGTCACCTAGCACAGTTCTTGGAACAGAAACCCTTCCTCTCTCCCCACCCCCGGTTTCCAGTCCAGAAGAAAACTTCAGTCTTCAGTTAAGTTTTTGACCTTTAGTTCTGATCTGCTCCGTTTTACAGGAGAGGTAAGTAGACAAACACTTAGGCGCTGACCTGACCTGACCTGCCCTGACAGGAGCCGAGGTTGAAGGGAAGAACTCCTAGGATCTGTCCCCACCCTTCCCCGCACCGCCACCCCACTGGGCTTTGAGAGGACGGATCTGTCCCCACGGAACAGCTCCTTACACACACAAAGAAGTTACAGAGCCAGGAGCGGTTGATCTCCAGTGTAATGCTAGCATTCTGGGAGGCCGAGGCCGGTGGAGACCGGAGACGACCGCCCCCCTCCCCACCATAGTCCCAGCTGTTCGGGAGTCTGAAGCAAAAGCATCTCTGGAGCTCAAGAATTTGCGTTTGCTGTGACTTGTGATGGCGCCACGCGGGTCTTCCCAGTGAAGGTGGATTGAGAGTGTATCGCCAAAAATAAATAAAGAAAGAAATATATAATCCCACACACATATACTGTCGTAGATAGTTGTGTAGACGTGAATGAAAAAGAGTTTCTTGTCTTTTTTTTTTTAGATAGTAATGACACACCTCCTAGGCTCACAGGCTTTGGAGTTCGCTCCTTAGCTCTAGTAATTACGCAGGAGGCAAGCAGTGCATATTGTCAGAACAACCGTTTCAAAAAAAAGGGAGAGAGAGAAAGGGGGAGGGCAGAGAGAGAGAGAGATGGGGCGTGGAGAGAGAGAGAGAGAGAACACGAACACGAACACGAACACGAAAGAAGGAACACTGGTTTGGGATGGACGAGCCGAGGCTCGGAGTCTCAGGTGTACCAGAACTTATACACGACCGCCACTTGTTGGACAGCTTATGCCAAAGCAGGCGGAAGAGACATCTGGTCGACCGACAGGCGCTGAGGTGACAAGATCCCCGGTCTTAAGTCGGCCACGGACTTCTGCTCATCCGCAGGGCACTGTCGAGGTCCATGTTACGTAATACCCACACTTGCTCCACATGGTTGTCATGCATGCATGTCTGCCTGCCTGCCTGCCTGCGTGGCAGGAGAATCCGAGGTGCTCATACTTAGCTACCTCCGGTGTTTCATATGGAGGTGTGGGGCTGGGGGTTATGAGGGAAGGATAGAAAGAAAGGGGAGAGGGAGGGAAGAAGGGAGGGATGTGTGTCACATCATCTCCTTTAGTAGTTCATAAGCATCATGGTCGTGTTTTCAAGCACGCGTGTGAGATGTGGAAATAGAGAAATAGAGAAACAAGGGAAAAAAGAAGAAAAAAGAAACCCCGAAAGTGGTGCCTTTGGCCACACAATCAGAACTAGTCAACAACCTGGAGAAACAGAGGACCGGCATGCTCCACAGTCAATTGGAGGCCCATAAGATGTCAGGTGCTGGGGCCTCAGCCGGGGGTTGCTCCGTTCAGAAACTCGTGTGCGTTTGAGAAAACTCAAACTAATCAATAAGAAAAGAACAAATAACCCAGTTTCTTTGTCAGCAATAGACTTGAATAGAAGCTTCTCTGAAGAAGACAGGTGCATGGCCTACAAACATGAAATAAATGCTCATCATCTTTAATCATCAGAGAAATGCAAATCAAAACCACTTTGAGATATCATCTAACTCCAATAATATTAGCTCACATCACAAAATCCCAAAACTACAGATGTTAGCATGGATGTGGAGAGTAGGGAACACTTCTACACTGTTGATGGGAATGCAAGCTAATATGTCCTCTTTGGAAATAAATGAGGAGAATACTCAAAGAACTTAAAGTAGACCTACCATTCGATTCTTCAATTCCTCTACTAGGTATTTACCCAGATGATCAAAAATCATTTTACAACAAAGAAATTTGCACCAGAGTGTTTAATGCAGCCCAATTCATAATTGCCAAGTCATGGAAGCAGCCCAAGTGCCCATCGACCCATGATTGAATTAACAAATTGTGGTATATGTGTACCATGGAATACTATGCAGCCATAAAAAAGATGGAGACTTTCCCTCTTTTATGTTTACCTAGATGGAACATATTCTTCTTAGTAAAGTATCTCAAGAATGGAAGAAAAAGTATACAATGTACTCAATACTATTATGAAGCCAATATAAAATCACCTGCACATTCATACAAATGATAAAATACAACTATAGGCCACAAAGAAGAAGGGAAGAGGAAGGAGAGGGGAGGAGAAGTGGGAGGCCGGGTGATATTTGGTGGGACCTCACCTAATGTGCATAATGTGATGGTACATTTCAAAACTATTAAAAGTAGAGTATAAATGTCTTACCACAACAAATAAATAAGTGAAGTGATGGTCTGTTAACCAGTTTGATGTAGTCTTTCCACATTGTATATCAAATCAGCACATTGTACCCCATAAATGCATTAATGTACATAATAAATTTAAAAATTAAAGTGCAAGCTTCCAAGAAAAAAAAGAATAACATGTTCAGCTTATTTTTCGAGGGTCTCATAGTTTCAGATATTAAAAGTGGTATAGGAAAACTAATCAGCAGTTATATAATGAAGTGTATTCTCTAATAAGTGGTGTTCACATCTAATTTTCACACTGTACATTGCAGAACTTGGTAGAGGTGCCCATCAGGATACTCTTATTACTGAAAACAGTAAAAGGATACAAGAGGAGAGTACAGAATTATGGGGATATTTACCTCATTTTCAACATGTAGCAGGAAAAGGACCTGGAATTATCAAAGAGTGAGATACATAGAATTTACTGTAATAAGTTCATAAGTTATAATGTTGTCTAATGAGGAGCAGAGTTTTACTGTTTTAGAGACTCCCTCCTGAGATCTTTTGGGGTTTTAATTTTTTTTCTTTTTGTAGAGACAGAGTCTCACTTTACTGCCCTTGGTAGAGTGCCGTGGCATCACACAGCTCACAGCAACCTCCAGCTCCTGGGCTTACATGATTCTCTTGCCTCAGCCTCCCGAACAGCTAGGACTACAGGCACCCGCCACAACGCCTGGTTATTTTTTGGTTGCAGTTTGGCCGGGGCTGGGCTTGAACCCGCCACCCTCAGCATATGGGACCCGCGCCCTACTCACTGAGTCACATGCACTGCCCAGGGTTTTAATTTTTTAATCTCCCCCCAAACCCCTGCACCCCATGGGAACTGTTGTCTGGGGGCACAGCAGACTTGCCTCTGAAACATTCTAGAAAGTATTGAGATCCCCACCTCGTTGGGCCTGAATGCTGAGGAAATAATCAGGTGATAACCGCATACAATTAAATTGGGAAACAGGTCTATGCTTGGGATCCAGACACAGGTTACTAGTGGTGTTGTCTGTCTTCTAAAGCTACAGCACCACCTGGTGTTTGAGCAATATATTGCAACATAAATATATTCCTTCTAAAATTGAACCCTTCTACCATATATATATTTATATAAATATATACGAATTTATATATATGTTTATATATAATTATTTTTTAATATTTTTATCTTTTTTCTGTTTTCTAGTTGGTGTTGTCAGCACTTTTTCTGTTTTCTTTTTTGTTCCTTTATTTGTTGCTGAGGTTGCTTATTTTTGGTTTCTAGAGCTTTTTGTAATTGTGTGTTGATGTGTTATGGTTCTTGCTTATTTGGTTGGTTCTTTTCTTAAATTCCATTTTTACTTTCATCAAGAGCAAGGACTCTATTTTTTGGTTATGGTACTTTAGCCTCATTTATTCTCTCTCCCTATTTCAGTCCTCTACATTCTCCCTTTGGATAGAGAGTCTTCTACCTTTCTCATCTCTCTCACATGCATCGCTTCTGCAACTGCTACGATATCCCCTCCCTTTTTTTGTCTTTCTCCTTTCTTTCTTTCTTTCTTTATCCCACTTACCTCTTTCTCCTTTGTTTGATACAATGGTTATGTTTAATTTCCGTTATCTGTTTTCTTTCTTTCTTTCTTTTTTCCTTCTTTCCTTTCTTTTTTTCTTTCTTTTATGAGAGCTGGGGTGACACAGCTGTGGTCTGGCAGGGAGGCCACAGCAGTACTCTGGCTCAAGGGGGCTAAGAGACCTTTCTACCTTTGGTCCCAGGAAGAAAGTTTTGGCACAATCACACTGCAGAATTTTTCTATTTTGTTTTCATGCCTACTTAATTTTTCCTTCTTGATTTTTGCTTTTGCTCTTTTTCTTCTCCTCCTATTTTTGGTGGAGGAAGAGTCTGGGTCTGCTCAGGCTGGTAAGGAACACCAGATTTCTAGCAATGCACCCAGCCCAGCCCCTCAAAATGCTTGAGTTACAGGTACGGCCTTAGCACTGTGCTGATCAATACTATTTGTTCCATCACTCTCATCCTCTCTTCCTGACCTCCTTTTCTCCTATTCTTCAAGTTTCTTTCAGTTACTCCTCCTTCCCTTTTTTTTCCTTTTCCTTTTCTTTTAGTCTCCTTCTTTTTTCCTCTTTCTTTATTCTCCTCTTGTTTCTCCCTGTTCATTCTTTATCTTTCTCCTCCTTTTAGCCTCATACCAAGAGGTCTCTCATCACCTAAATTCTGAGACAAGGTAATTTGAAGCAAACGATGAAGTCAGAGGGAAAAAAGAGCACAAAGAAGTGAACAAGAAGACAGCACACATGAGAATGAACCAATAGAAAAAATCAGGCAGCATGAAAAAACAAAATAGAGCAATTCCTCCAAGGGATCATGAGGCAGCTTTTATAGAAGACTCCTCATATAAAGAATTAATGGATTTCACAGAAAGGGAATTTGAAATATAGATGATTAAGACAATAAAGAGAATGGATGAGAAAATAGAAAGACAGAACCAAATGTTGGATGAGAGATATGTAGAACATAGAAATTATATGATGGAGCTTAAGGAAATGAATGGGGCAATCGGGGAATAGAAAGATGCAGAACAGAGTGTCAAAAATAGATTAGACCTTGAGAAGAAAGAACCTCAGAGCTAGAGGAGATAGTGTTCTGAGTTAACCCAGGTGGTTACAGAGGCAGAAAAGAGAGAGAGAGAGAAAGCAGAGGAGGCACTTAGAGATTTACAAGATGCTATGAAGCATTCAAACATATGAATAATAGAAATACCTGAAGGGGAAGAAGATTGTCCCAAAGGTATGGAAGCCCTACTGGAAACTACTATAAATGTAACCTTCCCAAGTTTTACTAAATATCCCAACACACTCCTTTCAGATAGATATCAAACCTCAAGGCATCTCAACTTTAACACAGCTTCTTCAATACACATTGTAACGAACCTGTCCAAAGTCAAGATGAAGAAGAAAATTCTGTAAGCAGTTGGAGTAAGCACCAACTGACCTATGGGGGCTGAGCCATTAGGATGATAGCAGACTTTTCAACTGAAACTTTTCAAGCCAGACGAGCATGGCCATCCAACTTCAACATCCTTAAACAAAATAATTTTTAGTCCAAAATTCTGCATTCTGCTAAACTAAGTTTCAAAATTGATGGAGAAATCAAACCTTTGGTGGATGTACAAGCACTGAAGAGACTGACCACAACAAGAACAGCTCTACAGGAAATACTTAGACCTATTCTCAACACTGAACACCACAATGGACAGCCACCTAAGTAAATGCTAGAAGCCAAAGGCCAAAATTTAGCTTTCACAATGGCACAAAGGATAAAACTACACAAAAAACCTTCTCATAACAAGATGAATAAAATTCTTTTTTTTCTTTTTTGGCCGGGGCCAGGTTTGAACCTGCCACCTCAGGTATATGGGGCCAGCGCCCTACTCCTCGAGCCACAGGCACTACCCAAGATGAATAAAATTCTACCATTCTTTTTTTTTTTTTTTTAGAGTGAGATAGATTTATTTATTATATATTTATTTATTTATTTTTTATTAACTTGTAGCTGTGTACATTAATGCAATCATGGGGCACCATGCACTGGTTTATTTATTTATTTATTTATTTTTTTATTAAATCATAACTGTATACAATGATATGATTATGGGGCATCATACACTCACTTCATAAACCATTTGACACATTTTTATCACAGTGGTTAACATAGCCTTTCCGGCGTTATCTCAGTTACTGTGCCAAACATTTACATTCTACATTTACCAAGTTTCGCAAATACCCCTGTAATATGCACCACAGGTGTGATCCCACCGATTCCCCTCCCTCTACCCACCTCCCGCCTTTCCCACTTCCCCCTATTGTTAAGTTGTAGCTGGGTTATAGCTTTCATGTGAGAGTCCCAAATTAGTTTCATAGTAGGGCTGTGTACATTGGGTATTTTTTCTTCCATTCTTGGGATACTTTACTAAGAAGAATATGTTCCAGCTCCATCCATGTAAACATGAAAGAGGTAAAGTCTCCATCTTTCTTTAAGGCTGCATAGTATTCCATGGTATACATATACCACAATTTATTAATCCATTCGTGGATCGATAGGCACTTGGGCTTTTTCCATGACTTAGCTATTATGAATTGGGCTGCAATAAACATTCTGGTACAAATATCTTTGTTATGTTGTGATTTTTGGTCTTCTGGGTATATGCCCAGCAGAGGAATTACAGGATTGAACTGGTTTTATATACAATTTGAAATATTTTCTTTTTTTTTTATTAAATCATAACTGTATACAATGATATGATTATGGGGCATCATACACTCACTTCATAAACCATTTGACACATTTTTATCACAGTGGTTAACATAGCCTTTCCGGCGTTATCTCAGTTACTGTGCCAAAACATTTACATTCTACATTTACCAAGTTTCGCAAATACCCCTGTAATATGCACCACAGGTGTGATCCCACCGATTCCCCTCCCTCTACCCAACCCCCTCTTCCCACTTCCCCCTATTGTTAGGTTGTAGCTGGGTTATAGCTTTCATGTGAGAGTCCCAAATTAGTTTCATAGTAGGGCTGTGTACATTGGGTATTTTTTCTTCCATTCTTGGGATACTTTACTAAGAAGAATATGTTCCAGCTCCATCCATGTAAACATGAAAGAGGTAAAGTCTCCATCTTTCTTTAAGGCTGCATAGTATTCCATGGTATACATATACCACAATTTATTAATCCATTCGTGGATCGATGGGCACTTGGGCTTTTTCCATGACTTAGCTATTATGAATTGGGCTGCAATAAACATTCTGGTACAAATATCTTTGTTATGTTGTGATTTTTGGTCTTCTGGGTATATGCCCAGCAGAGAAATTACAGGTTTGAATGGCAGATCTATTTTTAGATCTCTGAGTGTTCTACATATATCTTTCCAAAAGGAATGTATTAATTTGCATTCCCACCAGCAGTGCAGAAGTGTTCCCTTTTCTCCGCATCCACGCCAACATCTCTGGTCTTGAGATTTTGTGATATAGGCTAGTCTCATTGGAGTCAGATGATATACTTAACCAGAATCAAGTGGAAATGTTGAACAGACCCATATCAAGTTCAGAAATAGCATCAGCTATATAAAACCTCCCTAAAAAGAAAAGCCCGGGACCAGATGGTTTCACGTCAGAATTCTACCAAACCTTTAAAGAGGAATTAGTACCTATATTACTCAACCTGTTCCAAAATGTAGAAAAAGAAGGAAGACTACCCAACACATTCTATGAAGCAAACATCACCCTGATCCCCAAACCAGGAAAAGACCGAACAAGAAAAGAAAATTATAGAAATATTTTCATTAAACTGGTTAACATAGCATTCCTGGCATTTTCTTAGTTATTGTGTTAAGACATTTATATTCTACATTTAGTAAGTTTCACATGTACCCTTGTAAGATGCATCTGATTATACCAGTCTTAATGATACTCTCAATAAATGTCAATGGATTAAATTCCCCCATTGAAGGGGCACGGGCTGGCTGATTGGATAAAAAAGCACAAACCATCCATATGTTGTCTCTAGGAGATAAACCTAGCCCTGAAAGACAAATAAAGACTCAGGGATAAGGGATGGAAAATGTTTTTTTTTTTTTTTTTAAACTTGACCTCAGCTAGTGGGATTCATGACCATAGGGTAGTGACCACTGCCACAGTTCAGACATGTGAAGTGGCTTGGCTCTCACAGAAAACCTTTTATGAACAGCATTATTTAATCAATTTGATGTAAGCATTCCAAATTGTATACAAAATCAGAACACTGTACCCAATAAATGCATTAAAGTACACAGTTATGATATAATACAAAATAAGAGAAAAAATGTATGAATTTATGAGGTACACATATAATTTTGTTACATGTATATAATGTGCAGTGATCAACTAAATTCTTTAAACAAATTTGAATGAATTCCAAATGAAGTAGTAAAGCTTCTAGAAGAATCTAAGAATGACCAATTACATTTTCCCCAGTGATTGCACTTTGAAGAATGTATCATATAAATTTGAGGATTGATACCTAATTTGCATTTTGAATCATACACACACATCTGACCATAGACTGGCCCACCTAGTCTCTACTTTATTCCTAACTCCACTGACACCACATTTTCTATGTCTAGAGTGGAGCTGTGGAGGGGAGAATTGTATTTTGAAACAGAAATTTCCATCTCCATTAAACTATGCACACTTAGACAGAGATATACACACACATTGTGTTTGTGAGGTTTAGGAGAAAGATAAACCTAGAAAGACAGAGATACAGATATGAGAGAAAGAAATACATACAGACCTGAAGGGTTATATTGATTATCTTTAGGTGTTAGGATTATGGATTATTTCAAATACTTTGACTCCTTTTGCTTCATTTTATTTTTAAATTTTTTCAATGACTATATATCATTTGTATAGTTTTTTTTTTCCCTAACTTGAGAACAGGACTAGGAAAATCAACATCCCCTCAACATCAAACTTTTGAAGCCTTGCTCCATTTAGAAAAGAAAATCACTAATTCCTCACATACTTCTCGTACACATTATTTTGAAATTTTAACACATTCTTCAAAGCACCCAAATATATTATTTTTCCAAAAGATATTAGAAAAATTATACATAGCAATACCTCATTCCATTGACCAAAGAATTTCATTTCTCATTGTAACAACACATACTAAAATATAACCAATAACAGCTAACTATTACATCATGGTATTGTTGCATGTGTAATGGTCAAGAATCAGATTGTCGATTATGTCTGAACTTCATTCATTTACTTAATAAAAATGAATTGAGTGCCTGGGTGAAGGACACAGCTACCACTTGGACTTTACATTATAAATGCAAACAATGTAACCTAATAGCATGTCCCTTCATATTAATCTGAAATTTGTAAAAAGAAAAAAAAAATGTATTGTCTACCTGCCATGACAATGCAGTAAGCAGATTGGACACGAGGAACACAAAGGCCAGCTAGATGGACACCTGGCCTCATAAAGCTCACAGTCTACGGGGATCTGGTCAGTGACTGAAGCAGTCATGATGCTCTGTGTTCAGTGTGAGGCTGGGGGAGGAGGGAGGCTCAGGAAAACCCAGACATCAACCCACTGTGTTTGACTATTTCCTTTCAGTCTTCAAGACTTCAGCATTTCATAGGTTCAAATTCAATTTTGGATCAAGATTTCTAGCAAAGATTCATCATGTCTTTTTGGCACCAGGCCACTCATTTTTATTCAAGAATAGATTATCACAATAAAATCAAGATTGTTCCTTTACAATGGAGAAATTATTTAAAGAATGATATTATGATGGTGATTTATGAATTCATTTTATAGGATGTAATTTTATTAGTGATGCAGTCTTTGTTGAGTGCTTATGGCAACATTGCTTAGAAAATGACAATGGCTAAAATCTCCCAGGCAATATGCATTATACTTCTGCAGCCAAAAGATATAAATTGATTGCTTAATATATTCCAACCATTTGCTAGACCCAGGGACGTAAGAAATAATATACCTAGAGTCCTCTTTCTTTCTGGCTAGTGGTGCCCACTCTCTAATGCTTATCATCCCGTATTGGGTAGGAGGCATTTAATAATGGCCAAAGGACTTGGTTCCCAGATAAGAGAGAATTATTAATATTAAACACTCATGTTGAAATCCTTCCCCTCTTTTAAAACTAATCCATGCTAATTTACTGGCTTCCTATTTTCTGGGTTTTGAAATAAATCTTCCATTGATCACATGTCTCCCAGCTTGAATTTTCAGCCCTATAATCAGGGATGATATTTAAAATATTCCCTGACCAGTCCTGAACTTGCATCAGTCTGTTGAGCACAGGCACTGACTGAACAATCCAGGGCACTGACCCATCAGGATGGCCTGGCTGACTACCAGCCTGGTCCCCTTAGTTTCTCTATAGTGGGATTCACCACCTGTGGTCATTCCTTAGGCTTTCACTCTAGTCTCCTAATGTGATCTACTAATCTATGCAAATGTTAGATACCCAGTAAATTCTTGGGTGCTTACTTCCTTCTTGGCTCTCCCTGGTTTTGCTGGACCCAGAACTTTCCTTCAGCTCCATCTCCATGGAAAATCAGGTACTATCTGCTCTGGTAGCTTTGAATCCAGGGTCTTTTCGCCAACCTTAGACTCTGGTATTTTATTTTTCTATCATTAGTGTTTGTTAACTCAAAAGCTATCTGTAACAAATCTTTCTGCTTGGTCTAGAATCAGAGAAAAATAAGTAACTTCAACAAGGTAAAAAAATATGAAATGGAATAATTTTAATTCTAACACAGGTGAGGGTGAACCCAATGCCATTGCCCATAGGACAGGAGTGCATGGACTTGGTGGCCATCTCTACCACAGGCCTTCTGCCTTGCCTCCCACTGACAAGTACTTATTCACTGTCCAAAATACTTTATCTTATCCCAAACCAAGCCATATAAAGATGTGAACAGCTGACAATTGCTCAACGTAGGAAGTTATCTTTTCATAAGAACCATATATACCAGGTTCTAATTCTAGCTGAACTACTCATTAGCTTTACAACCCACGTAAACTTACTTATCTTGTGAGTCTCAGTTTTCACATCTGTCAAATGGAGACATGATATGTATCTACTCAATAAAATGTCTGACATACAGTAGAAGTTCAAAGAATAAGGGCTATTTTGGTAAGGTATTCAGGAGTATTTTTATTTCAACAAACCTCCCTGGAGACATGACACATTACAGAAAAAAATGAATTTCTGATTGGGAGGCAGCGGTGGGGTAATTTGAACTATATAAGGGTGATCTGCCTTAATCTGGTGACCTTGCCATTCAAAACTCTGTGCACAAACAAAAATGCACATACTAAGTTACACACAAATACAAAACTAAATGAATAAAGAGAGAGAGAGAGAGAGAGAGAGAGAGAGAGAGAGAAAGAAAGAAAGAAAGAAAATCCATGGAAGGATTTAGGATTTCTGGGTGGGTTTACTGAGCATCGTGGATATTTTCAGTCTCATTGCATGTCCAAGTCTAATTAGTTGCTTCTGAATGGGGCCAAGTAGAGCTTAGTCACTTGCCAAGAATAAAACAATGATGCCTAAGATCTTCAGGAGTAAAATCATCACAAGTTTCCCTTTCTACCATTTCAAGTTTTAAAGCATCTCTGAAAAATAGAGGGGTTCTTTTTGAGTCATGGATAGAGTGAGAAGTAACCTAGTGTCCTGTGGCCCCTGTGGCTTCCTCTGGCCTCTGCCTGCCCCATCCCTGCCTAGTCCTGGAGCTAATGAGAATGAAGGGGCTCATCTCTGACAGCAGGAGTCTGGTTTTGGTTTTGATGCCCTGAGGCTGTCATACTTCGCCCACGGAGCTGCAGCTCCTCTTTAAACTGGTAATTTATGTCCAGGTGGTTGAGTTTCTCCCCTGCTTCCTAGTTCACAGCTAAATCTTGTCTCCTAGATGACTGCATTGCTCTGTACTTACTCGACAGGGGTCTTCACATCTATGTTGGCTGCTGTTGTTCATCTCCAGAGGGCTGAACCCCGCTCTTTCTCTAGTCTCTGTCTTCTCCAAAATGAGCGTTCCTTGGAAACTAAAAACAAATGCTTCTATCATATGTGGTCAGTGTTAGAGATTGTGTTGTCATCAGTTTAAAGGGCTAAGCCCCTTGGAAAAGGATGATGTCTCTGACCTGTCCTGGGCTTCGTGTCCTCTTGGGCTTTGGTATTGGGATTACTGTTCTTTGCTTGGGGCTAGGTGTAGCATCAAGCTGGTGTCCTAATTTCCAACCTTGTCTGTTACAGGCCCACCCTACTTTCCCTGCTCAGCTGGTGCGTACAGACTTATTATTTTATAAGAATGTCAAATTCTAAATCTTAACTCCATATATATGTTGAAAGATAAAAGAATCTCTACAAAATCTCTGTTAGAAGTTGAGTTAGGAGGCACCAGCTCTAATAACCAGACATGGCTTTGAATGGTATAAGGAATCCAATCACGTCAAAAGCCCACCCCACCCCCAAATATTCATAAGATAGATATTTAGCAGCATTTTGGCTTTGTAAATAAAACAATGTCCTTTTATTTTTTTATTGCAGTAAAATACACAAACATAAAATTTACTGCCTTAACCATTTTCAAGCACACAGTTCAATTGTTTCAAATACATTTATAATATTGTACCATCATCATTACCACCCATCTCCAGAAATCTTTTCATCTTAAAAAAATTAAACTCTACACCCATTAAAAAATCCATGTTATTCCTTGAACTCCAGCCCCTGGCAACCACTATTCTACTTTCTTTTTAATTTAATTTAATTTATTTTAATTTAATTTAATTTAATTTTTATTAAATCATAAACACATAGATCATGTATACATTAATGCATTTATGGGGTACAATGTGCTGATTTCATATAGAATTAGGAGTGTTTACATCACACTGGTTAATATATACCTCATGTGGTTTACTTAATTATTATGTTAAGACATTTACACTCTATGCTTAATAGAGTCAACATGTACCCTTGCATTATGCACCATAGGTGTGATCCCAGCATTCACCCTCCCTCGATCTGACCTCCCCCCTCCCCTCACGTCCCCTATCCTCCTTCCTTCATCCTGGGCAATAGTTGTGAACTATTCTTCATATGAAAGTGTGAGTGATTGTAAATTGGTTTCATAATAGTACCAAGTACAGTGGATATTTTTTATTCCATCCTTAAGATATTTTACTAAGTAGGATATGTCCATCTCCATCCATGTAAATGTAAAAGAGGTAAAGTCTCTAGCTTTTTTAAGGCTGCATTTCATGGTATATATATATATATACCACACTTTGTGGAATCACATAGCATTCGTCTTATATGACTGTCTTATTTCACTTAGCATGACATTCTCAAGGTTCAGCCATGTTATAGCATATATCACAATTTCCTTCCTTTTAAAGAGTAAATCATGAAGAAATAGAAAATCCAAATACATTTGTAACTTGTAAGGGGATTGAATCAGTACTCAAAAATCTTCCAATTAGGAAAAGCTCTAAACTTGATGGTTTCACTGATGAAGTCTATTAAACATAGAAAGAGCTTACACATTATTCTCAAACTTTTCCAAAAACTTGAGGTAGAAACAACATTACTTAATTCTTTCTTTGATGTTGGTATAATCCTGGTACCAAAGCCAAAGACATCACAAGAAAATAAAAATACAGACCAATGGTCCTTATGTACACTGATGCAAAAATACCCCAAATATACTAATAAACTAATTCAGCAGCATATTAAAAGGATTATGCATTATAACTGAATGTCACTGATTTTTGAAATGCAAGGTTGGTTCAACATATATTATCAATGTAATTCATCACATTAACAGAATACCAGAAAACACACACGATCATCTCAATTGATGCAGAAAAATGTAGTTGACAAAATCAGCACCCTTCATATTAATAACACTAACAAATTAGGAATAGAAGAAAAATAATTAAAATAATAAAATCTATATAAGAAATAATTCAGCAAACATTATACTCAATGGTGAAAGATTGAAGTTTTCCCCTAAAATCAGGAATAAGACAAAGATGTCTACTTTCACCACCTCTAATCAATATAGTACTAGAAGTTCTACTCTGAGAAATCATGCATGAAAAAGGAAAAAAAGTCATCTAAATCAGAAAGGAAGAAGTAAATTTATCTGTTTGTAGATGACGTTACTTGTAGAAAACCCTAAAAATTCCACACAAAAAATTTTGTTAAACAAATAACAAATATGAATAAACGAATTCAACAAAGTACCAGGTTACAGAGTCAGCACACAAAAATCAGTTGCATTTGTATACACTAATAATGAATGATTCATAAAGGAAATTATGAGGATAATTACATTTACAACAGCATCAAAAAGAATAAAATACTTGGAAATTAAGTTAACCAAGGAGGTGAAACACTAGTACATTGAAAGCTATAAATTAGTATTGCTGAAAGAAATCAATGAAGACATAATTAATTGGAACCACATTCTGTGTTTATGGATTGGAAGACTTTATACTAATAACATGCCATCACTACCCAGAGTGATCTAAAGGTTCAATGTACTCCTTATAAAAATATCAATAACGTTATTTTACAGAAAGAGAAAAGTCTATCCTAAAATTTATATGGAATCTTAAGGTAACTGAAATAGCAACCAAAATAACCATGAAAAAGAACAAAGTTGGAGGATTCACACTCCTGACTTCAAAACTTGCTACAAAGATAGAGTAACCAAAACAATGTAGTACTGGCCTGGAGACAGACATGTAAGTCAATGGAATAGACCAAGAGGCCAGAAATAAACCCTCACATATATGGCCAAATGATTTTTGGCAAGGGTGCCAAGATCACTCAAGGGTCAGTCTTTTCAACAAATGCTGGTGGGAAAATTGTATGTCCACATGCAAAAGAATGAAGCTAGACCATTATTACCTAACACCATATTCAAAACTTACCTCTAAATGTATCAAAGACCTAAATGTGAGACCTAAAACTATACAAGTCTTAGAAGAAAGCATAAGGCAAAGCCTTATGACATTGGATTTGACAATGATTTCTTGAATTTGACATCAAAGGCACAGGCAATACAAGAAAACTAGAGAAACTGGACTTCATGAAAAATTTTTTAAATTGTGCATCCATGTATAACCAAATGTATATAATACTAATTCCTTATGAGATGTATGTGGATGGACTGAAGTGAATGACTGTCCTGGGAGCTCTGTTATAAAGGCTGCTCTTTTTTTGGACAGTTTTGGGTTTCAATCTTTAGGGCTCTATCACTTTGGAAAATAGCTTGACCATTCCTGAAATTGTTAAGCTAAGTTGTTACCATATGAACCAGCAATTTCACTGCTAGAAATACACAATAGAAATAAAAGCATGCATGCACACCAAAACTGGTACATGAATACTCAAAGTAGCGCTATTTATAATAGCCCAAATTGGATATAATTCAAATGTTCATCGATTGATAAGTGAATAAATAAAATGTGGCATATTCATATAATGGAATATTACTTGGCAATAAAAAGTAAGTACTAATCCATGCTATAGAATTGATTAACCTTAAAAACATATGTGAAGGGAAATAAAGTAGTCATAAAGGCTATATATGATATGATTTCATTTATATAAAACTTCCATAATAGATAAATCTATAGAGACAGAAAGTAGTTTAGTGTTTGTCTAGAGGTGGGTGTGAGAGATAGGAAATAGATTACTAATAAAATATGGCAGTTTTATTGGCAATGATGAAAATGTTTCAAAATTTATTGTTGTGGTGGTACAAATGCATCAAAACCAATTTTAAAGTGCATTTTAAATTGAGAAGTATATGGTGTGTGAATTAAATTTCAATACTTCAATATTTCAATATAAATTAGGGCTTCAGGGCGGCGCCTGTGGCTCAGTGAGTAGGGCGCCGGCCCCATATGCCGAGGGTGGCGGGTTCAGGCCCAGCCCCGGCCAAACTGCAACAACAAAAAAATAGCCGGGCGTTGTGGCGGGCGCTTGTAGTCCCAGCTACTCGGGAGGCTGAGGCAAGAGAATCGTGTAAGCCCAAGAGTTGGAGGTTGCTGTGAGCTGTGTGAGGCCATGGCACTCTACCGAGGGCCATAAAGTGAGACTCTGTCTCTACAAAAAAAAAAAAAAAAAAAAAAAATTAGGGCTTCAGATTTTTTTTTCATTTTTTTTATTAATCTTTTTTTTTTGGCCGGGGCTGGGTTTGAAGCCACCACCTCCAGCATATGGGACCGGCGCCCTACTCCTTGAGCCACAGGCGCCGCCCTCTTTTTTTTGTGTGTGTGTGTGTCTGTCTGTCTTTGGCCGGGGATGGGTTTGAACCCACCACCTCCGGCATATGGGACCGGCGTCCTACTCCTTGAGCCACAGGCCTGCCCCTCAGATTTTTTTTTAAAAAAGCATTGTTTGAGGGATAATATTTATTTGTAAATTAGTGAAATTTTACACCTATAAGTAGTTGGTATGATTTTGCATTACTACACCCCAAAAGAACTTGCATTAAGCCTTAAAATATTATTTGCCTGTCTTTCATAGAAAAAAGAATCTATAGACCTACCTGTTATACTGTTAAATTCATTACATTGTTTCTGGAGTCAAAGGGCTATTAACTGATTTTGTGGTTAATTAGTTAGTACTAGAACTCCCTTTCTGGGTTCTCTAGACCCTTACATTTTGGACCAAGCAATAGAAAGTCACTGTTAATTGGCTGGTGGGATTGCAAACTAATACAACCTCTATTGAAAGAAGTACAGAGAGTTCTCAAAGAACTAAAAGTAGAACTTCCATTTGATCCCAGAATCCCATTGCTAGGTATCTACCCAGAAGAAAAAAAAAAAGTTTTCCCCCAAGGACATTTGTACTAGAATGTTTATTGGAGCTCAGTTCACACCTGTCAAGATGTGGAATCAAAGCAAGTGTCCATGAATGGCTTAACAAACTGTGGTGTATGGATACCATGAGGTACTATTCAGCCATAAGAGAAGATGAAGGCTTACATCTTTTGTATTTAGCTGGATGGAATTGAAATACATTCTTCTTAGTAAAGTACCAAAAGAATGGGAAAGCAAGTATCCAATGTACTCAATACTAATATGAAACCAACATGTAAAACAATGACGTGCCCAACACAAGAAAAAAAAGTGCATGTATAATGAAGTGAGGGGGAGGAGGGAAGAGGGAAAGCAGAAAGGGAAGGAGAGAGGGGGGATATCAAGTTCTCACTTAATGTGCACAACGCGAGGGTATACAGCACACCCCTGGGTGAAGGGCTCAAGTACAACTTGAACTTTACCTTAGAAACAAACACAAAGTAACTCCCCATTTATACCCTCATAATAATCTGAAATTTTAAAAAAGAAGAAGAAAGTTAGCATTAGTTGAGTTAGTGACTGCTGGGCTTGGGAAGACCCAAAGACAACCTGGAGATGGCAGGTGCTGCCTACTACAAGCTCTTGCACAGCATGCGTCCCTTAGAGGAGAATTCTAAAATCATTACCAAGAAAGCTTGTACAGGCAAGTTCCTCTCATCGGTGAAATATAGTCATAAAAGTTTTATTTTAAATCACAAGTCAGTTTGATTCTTGAGATAAAAGAAAATCTTGTATGAGCCTTTCTCAGCAGGGCTCCAGGGGAGAATTATGCCCCAGTGGATGAAGGCATCTAGAGTCCAGAAGGGTTCTAATTATGTACCACTCTAGACAGAGCCAAGACCCAAATCATATTCTGCATTTGGCACAGCAGATGACTTTGAGAAAGATATTCATTTGTTTGTTTTTCATGCTGTGATTCTACAAATGCTAATTCTCCTAACATAGCAACTTCCCCCCTCACCTATCATGTCATATAACAATACAAGTACAAGGTACGCAGTTATAATTTGAACATCATTTTAATTTTTAAGCCCAAGCATTAGAAATTGTGAAAGGCCCATATTAACCCCATTAAAAAGTAATATAACAAAATTAAATAATAACAGCTTTCTGAATTTTCATGCAATAGTTCTGCATAATTTGTTGACATAATTTATTTCTATTCTTCTTCCAGAAGATCAAGTCTTTTACAGAATCATTAGAAGGAGGGTAAAATCTACCAAACATTCTCACTTTCCATAAAAGCTTACTTACTTTGTGCCATCTTACTTTAAAATTAAGTATTTAACAAAAACACCACCATTAAGGTGCAGCCATATCAGGGCTGTTTGTCCAGGTTAATTATTGTTTTATAAATGAAGTCTTGTCCTTAAGCTTTAGATCTATAGAATCCAATATTCTGAAAGCCATACCTTCTAACAGTGCCATGAATGTCTTGATGATTCACAAGTCTCATGCTCAGAAGTGACCGAGAGGAAAGTAAGCCTCGGAGACTGTCTGGGTCCAGCCATTCTGGCGGTGGATGAAGGCCCTCTGAAGTCTGGGGGGGAGAAGAACTGGCTTCCGGCTTTCAATAATTGGTAAATAATATTACAGCGTGGGCTACTCTGAACCCAGCCCAGATGGTTTTAGGGTGCTGCTTTTCAGAGAGGAACCAGAAAGGTAGTCAGAACTGTCAGCGTCATTCCTTTCTGTGCAGTGTCAGTAAAGGAGACTTGTTTATTTCAAATTACTGTGCACAAAAAATTTTATTTTGACGCTATCCACCAGAAACAAAGGGTAACCTACAACTAGCAGTAGGAAAGCTCAAAATATTAAAAGTGCTAAATATAGTTCACTTCTTATTAGATTTATTGAGTGCCTACTACTGTATACAAAAGGCACTTGCCTGGCATTTAGAGACACTGAGTAGAGTTAGATAATGTTCATTTTTTTGAGGCCAATGCAGGGATCAGTGACATTGAGGAAAACATGTTCTTTCTTGGGGTCTTGGCTGCCTTATTGGCAAATTCAGGGCTCTGACTAGCTGGTTTCTAAGATTTGTTTTTAATGTACATGTCATATAGTTTTAGATGAATCTCTGTGTTTGTATCAGAATTTTGCAGATTATATTTCTTGCCATCAAGTTTCCTTATTCCACCAAGTAGGACAAATAATCCACGATCTTCAGCTAAATAACAATTTATAATTGTTATTATTTGCAATTTGTAATTACTCGTAATTATTTTCTTGGTGTGAGATACTTTTCTTCTCTACACATTTGTAGACATCTGAACACACATCTTAGGTGGGGATGCTGAAAGAGGTAGGGTAGATGGGGAGTACCTTGGCTAATGTGGGACCCCCAGATTCAGCAATCTGGGGGTGCCTCTTTCATGGAGTTACAGGTGACAATAACATCAAGACTGTGCACAGCGGGGCAGCGCTTGTGGCTCAAGGAGTAGGGCGCCAGTCCCACAAGCCGGAGGTGGCGGGTTCAAACCCAGCCCCGGCCAAAAACCAAAAAAAAAAAAAAAAGACTGTGCACAGAACCAAGAGCAGATATTGACAGGTCAGCCAGAAAAGGGGATCTAATGGGGAAGTGTCCCCTGAGACTTAGAGTGAAGAACCACGTGGTAGGACAACGAGTAGTATTCTCCAGTCTATCAGATTGCATGTACCAAGTTCATTCATTCATCAGTACTTGGCAACTGTTCTTTGCCAAGTGCTGAGTCAAGGGCCTGTGATTTAGTAGAACCAAGGTGTAGACTCTACTTCAGTGTTGCTGACTGTCAGGTGAGGGAAACGAAGGATTATAATATAATGCAGAGGGATGAGCTGTCATAGGCAGAGTACGAGGTCAGTAACATCACAACTTCTTCCCAAGTGCAGTAGTTCCCTGAGTATTTATGAAGTACTTGACTTGAGGCCTAGGTTTCAGGGCAGGAAAGAGAGACTGGGTTGTTTTCTCACAGGTCTAGCAGAGTGTGGGGCAGGAAAGTACTGAGAAAAACTATATCACAGTTAAATATATATCTGGTTTAAAAGAAATGGTATATCTAACTAATGTATATTTATGGAATCCTTTTAATTACATAAACAAATAATATTTTATAAAATTTGAAAAGTATCTCCCAACATATGTCTATGTTTTCATCTAGAGACAAAGATATTCAGAAATTGAGATCTTCCTATAGTGTCAATTACTTTTGTTCTTAATACAATTGAGCCCTTTTTCATACCATTCAGTGTTTTCAAAAAGATGATTGTAATGGTTGCAGAGTACGTCTTATTACATCTTACACATTGAATTACATGGTTCTTTCTTGGCACCATCTTAATCTAGCTGGCAAATCTCACTTACGTCTGCAAGTAGAGCTCACTTCCTACCTTCTTCAGGGAACTGCCCAGTCTAGATTAATCCCCCACACTCCCAGAGCACTGTCACCTTATCGTTTCCTCTCTTACAATGGTAGCGACTTGATACCATGTATTATTGTCTCTCTCCTGCAGATGGGATCATCTCCCAGCAAGGACTCTGCTGAATAAGCTCTCTGTCCAGCCATAAGCAAAAAGCTTGACATACAGTAGAACCTCAATAAAGATTTGAGAACCATTTTCCTAAGTGATGTGTGGAAAGAATGGAAAAATAAATACCACATGTACTCACTATTTAACTGAAATTAACCCATGAGCACTCCTGTGCTCAGAGGGAAGAAATCAACTGGGGGGAGGGGAAAGGAGGGAATGGCTGAAAATCTACCTAATGGGCAGAATGAACATTATCTATGTGGTGGGTACCTTTGTAACCATGACTCAAGTTTTAAAAAAGAGATCCATGTAAATCAAAATATTTGTATCTTGTAATGCTTTGAAATAAAAAAAAATAGATTTGAGAAATACAATAAATCCAAAGGGGCTATTCACTGTTACAAAAAACTCTAGCTGTCCATCAAAATCTATTGGCCCTTGTTTGGATACAGAACTAGACTCAGCCTCCCAGACTCTCAGGCATTATTTGTGGTCATATGACCAGTTCTTGCCAACTGAAAAGGATGGAGCTGAGCTGAGCTGTTTCCAGTCCAAGGCCGTAGAACCCTCCCACATGCACATCTTCATGTTCTGTTCCTTTCTGCTGCTGGACAGGCAGATGGGGTAGGTCTCAGGGAAGATGAAGGCCCAAAATAGAAGAACTCAGTGTTCCTGAGTGACCTTGGGGAGAGATCTCCCTCCCACCTGAGCACCCAGCCAGCCATGCAAATGGGGTGAAAAATGCAGTGTTACACCATGGAATTTGGGGAGTTATTTGGTTATTTAGCATAACCTCACCAGGATCTCCGGCCTGTTTTCAGTTGTATTTCATGCTATGTCCCACCCCCTTCTTTTTTCATCTATAATTTTGTTCACTACCTGCATGTGACACCAGCCTTCTGTAAGTGATGCCTCCCCACATGAACCTCATGACATGTGGGATAGATCTGTACTGTGCTGAGGAGAGATGCTCTGGAGGCCCCAAGGCACACTGGCCTTGTCTAGAGTCACACAGAGGTCACACAGAGGAGCTCGGTCTGGCTGCACCCAGGCCTTCTCTGAGGTGGAGGGAGGCAGTGCTGGTGTCACCACAAACACATAAGAGGTGTCAGGTCTGGGATGGTGGGAAGACCAGAGCCGACAGGGTCATTCTCAGTCTTCTGATCACACTGGGGCTCAGGTAAGGGTACACCAGGAAGTGACTGCACTGCCTTGGTGAGAGACCACAAAAAATCTGGAGCCCTGTAGCCAGGCAGCCTCATTCTAGCGAAAGCTCCTCCCCAGCTTACCCAGCTGGAGGCGCTCCAGGGAGCAAGATGATCTCTGCCTGCTCTCCTACCAATCCCGCCTTCCCCAGGCTGAGTGCCTTCACGCAGGCAGGGCAGGGGAGAGCTGGGCTGGCTCTCATCTGCCCTGTGTCCATGCTGGGCCCTTAGAGTGTTACTACTCCCTGGGTGGAAGTCTGTGATACATGGGTCTCCGTGTTCTGTGGGGACCCAAAGGTCACCTGGGGCTGAAACAGCTCAAGGATGGCCAGGCAGAGCTCTACTGTGTCCTGCCAGCTTCCAGGCACTGTGTCTGCAGAGCTCTAGTCAAGAGATGAACCGGGGCATCTCTTTGACTCCATCTCCATCCATGAGGGGCAGAAGCTATAACAGGGCCAGTGTTTGACAGGGTGATGGTAAGCACAGAGAGGATCTCCAACCTGGGCCCCCAAGAAGGCCAGAGACAGCCCAGGCCCCTGATGCCACACTAATCCCCTCCCTCCCTGGGCTTGCAGTTTGAGGATCCCAGAGTCCCACTCCCACAGGAATCTGAGCCCCACCACACCTCACCGCCCAGCCCCTGCCCTGGCCGGGTGCACAGTCACCATCGACATGTTTGTATGAAGTCCAGAAAAGAGACTTTTATTTCAATTCAGTTAAGGTGAAGACTGCTTTTTAATCCTGCAATTTTATAGTGTTTTAACTCTCGGGCCCAGGAGTCCATGGCAGCGACTTGGGCTTCTTAATACAATTGAGCCATATCACAGTTGTCCATATCACAGTTGGCTTGACTTTCCTTCCACAGCTTCCCCAAATTGGGTTGTTTTCATCCAGAAAAGGCAGGTGTGGGAGGAGAATGTTATTCTGTCTATTTCCCTGCTACATGCCTCTCAAGGGACAGATCTCTTGCACCCTCCAGCCCAGGACCAGGGGCACTCTGGGGCTGAAAGGCATTCCAGAAGGGAGGCTGCTCAACACAGGCTCTCACTTTTGTGGGATGTTGTCTAGCAGTAAATGTCCCATGTGTCCTAACAGGCTGATCCTTTCAGCCAGGAGGAGTCTGTGTTTTCTCAGCTCTCCAGGGATACTTTTGTTAGGACTTCCTGGGGTGATGCTCTTAAACTAGGGAGGTACTTTTTACATTCAGATAACAAACTGACCTGAAGGTACCTATGTTTTTAATTCTTCCCTTCTGAAATTCTACTTTTAACCATTTGCTTTTGGGGGTACTCACGTCTCACCTTGGACACAAGTTGCTAAGCACATTGTTGTCTAGGGTGAGCTCAAGCCCCCGACCCTCCTGGTGGTACATGCTACGACACTGACCGTGTATCCCTCCTTGTCCCACCCCAGGCTGAAAGAAAGGCAACTCTGAACAAGAGTGGGACCCATGCGATGTGGGTGGTCCAGGCAGAGAAGCTGGAGCAACTGCTGGAGCCTCCAGTGCCTGCCATCCTGGGCAGTGACCCCTTCTACGTGCCTATTTTCTGAGTCCCCCTCTGAGAGTTCACCACCACCCAACAGGAGTGTCCTGCTGACCCTACACTGGGGATGCCCCCTCCAGCGCACAGTGTGTCTCAGCCTCCTACTGGCTGAGGGTCTGGGAATGTCCCTGCACCTTTCCCAGCTTCAGTGTGCTCCTCTAAACAGTGGGGTGCTGTGAGTGCCAACCTCATAGGGTTAGTGTGGGGCAAAATGTGATCCTCCAAGGAAAGCTGTTCCCACTGCCTGGCCATGGAGGCCAGCAGGGGGCCGTGCTGTTCTCATTCACCATTCTCCTTTTTCCTGTGAAGAAGCTTTTGCCACTTCCCTCTTCAAACCCCAGTGACTGGCTTGATCTATTTTCTTATTTATTTTTTTTTGTTTGTTGTTTGTTTGTTTCTGTTCCCCAGGCTAGAGAGCCATGGCCTCTGCCCAACTTGCAGCAACCTCAAACTTCTGAATTCAACCATTGTACTGCCTCAGTATCCCAAGTAACTGGGACAACAGGCACCTGACACAATGCCTGGCTAATTTTTTTAGTAGAATTGGGGTCTCCCTCTTGTTCAGGTTGATCTGGAACTTTTGAGCTCAAACAAATATTCTGCCTTGGTCTCCAAGGCAGCCCCTTGGAGGGGCTTTATAATTTCATATTATGAAAAGAGAGGTTCCTCTCCCATACCCTATTTCAGTGGGTATTTAAAAGCACTGGACTCAGGTCCTGAGAGAATAGGATAGCAGGTGTGAGATATGTTTTCTTATTTTTAAGGAGATTTGCGATTCCATCCTTGGTGGTCTGGGTGTATTGGGGCAGGGGGCAGCCCTGCAGGCTGGGCTAGGGTTCTGACCACCCAGATGTTGAAGAAAGAGCCCTCCGCCTTCACTGTCCATGGGCCACATCCCCATCTATGTCTAGCAACAGAAGATGAAGAAGCAGAAGAAATACATGGGAGAGGATTCTATGGATCTGGTCTAAATGTGATTCACCAAAGTTCCATTTCTTTTCTATTGTGGAGAATTGGTTACATGACCAACTAAGGCTAGGGAGGATGGGCAGTGCAGTCCAGTGTGTGTCCAAAGAAGTGGAGAATGGATTTCAATGGACAACTATAATCCTCTGCACCAGTTAGTAACTCACCTGGATTTATCGTGTTTTCAAATCTTCCTTGAGTGTCTCCAATATGCTGAGCATGGAGCTAAAGGGTGGACAAAAGCCCAGCACTGCAGCATGTGCCTGCGTTCCAGGTGGTGGGACACTGATGCAGGAAGATCATGAATTTCAGCCCAGATCGGATTCCAAGAAAACACCACAAAATTAATAATCATAATATGAAACAAAATGGTAGCCAGAGCATTTGTTCAGCAGGATCCTGGCCCTGAGAATTTCCCTCTCTATGGAAGGTGATAAGTCATGATGTGAAATGCCTCCATCCTGAGAGAGAAGAATAATGGGAAAGTGCTCTGGAAGTCCAGTGATTCATTCTAGAATATGAAGCTGCTTGAAGACAATAGCACTTGAGCTTCACTGTCATAGAAAAAGCAGATTTGGATGTGGAGGGAGATGGCAGCAGGAACTAGAACAGCACGTAATTCACGTGCAAAATACATTAAAGAACATTTCACAGTCATTAACATCATATTTTCAAAAACATTAAATGGCATGAACATGTCCATATTAAGTGCAAAATAACAGAATAGCAGATGTTTTATTTCTTGGAAAAAAACTACATCTAAATTAGATGAAAGTGTACGGTTCGCTCCGTGATTGTTTCTATTTTCTTAAATGGTGTGTTGTTTATGTACCTGGAAGGACTTCATCAATATGCTTTGCTTTGCTGGACTATCATCTTTAAACAAGACATATGTGGCTGTGATGTCAACTGGTTGTTCTCAACACTTCTCACTCAACACCCTGCTGGTCCTGTGAGACTGTGACCTGTCACTATTCTATCAGGACCTGAGTCCAGTGCTTTTAAATACCCACTGAAATAGGGTACGGGAGAGGAACCTCTCTTTTCATAATATGAAATTATAAAGACTTCCACTAGAAATCACGCACAAGGGGTGGTGCCTATAGCTCAAGGAGTAGGGCGCTGGTCCCATATGCTGGAGGTGGTGGGTTCAAACCTAGCCCCGGCCAAAAAACCAAAAAAAAAAAAAAAAAAGAAATCACGCACAAGACATTGAGTCTTACAGCATTTGGTTTTGATCTAACTTCAAGCCTGTGAAGGTATCTCATTTTTAAGGTTGTCATCTTTGAAAACAAAGCTATGAAGTATACCTGCTGTTTTTCCAAATGGACATTAGAGGGCAGTGTGTGCCTGTTTTTGACAGTGCCCACTTTTCTAGGCTATACAAGGTGGACTCCTTCAGAACATAGCCTTAGATAATTTCTTTAAGAAATATTTATTTTATTTTATTTCTCTATTATCATTTGGAAGCCAATAAAATCCCCTATAATAAATAAATATGAAAAAAATTCACTGACTGGCAAACAAACCTAGGGACACATGCAGACATGAAAAATTATGTGTCCGAATCTGCCCCTCTCTCCTCTCTCCATCCATCTATAAATGTCTGCGTGCATGAAATGGTTTTCAACCATTAGATGTAAGGTATTAGTGAAATTTGCCAATCACGTTACTCATTTGTGATATTAATCTTTTGGAAGCAAGTGGTCTTTTCTGTCATTTAGTGCTGATGTTAAATGTACAATTATAAGTTTGATGAAAGAAAAGCATTGGGTTTTGTCAGCCTATGACTGGGGTAAAAATAAAATTCTTTTTAAAAGAAGCATAGGTAAAAGTAGAATTAGAGATACCTTTATTTTTAGTGGTACGTAACATAATGTTCTGACACCTGATGACTGAGTTGGATTCACTGTAATTTGTGCTTGATTTTGAGTCATTTTGTTATAAAATTTGAAAGACAATAAATTCCCCAAACAAGAAATAATAACTTTTAAGGTTATATTTTATTTAATGTTTTCCAGAAAAATATGTGACTCCTACATACTTTTGCACCAAATGAAAAAGCAAACTATCCAAATATAAAGAAAGCTGCCTGAACTTATAAACTTTTGTGTGACACAGTAATAGATGAATATGCTTCCATGTTTTATGTCACATCCTACATTTGTTTACTATGAAGAAGGAAGATCTGATGGTCCACTGGGTTGAATTTTAAAACTTCATCTAGAAGAAGCGGTACCTTAACACGAGTCATCTGCCTGTTAATGTATTTCAGGTATAAATTAAGAATATCTTTGATAATTACCAACTTTCTAAATACTTATAAAATTTGATCTTCATAGATGTAAATCTGTGAAATTACTAATGTGATCATTTTCTATAAAAATAACCATTTCCATCTGGATAGGAGTTCATTTGTAATTTATAATTCAATACAATATCAATATAATTCTGCATAAAAATCAAGAAGAAAAGAGTATGACTTTTTCATAATATGAAAGAATAAAAATCTCCATGTCAGAGTTTTTTTCAGCCCTCTTCTCTGTAGCATTAGTGGGACATCTGTGTTTTAATGCTCTCTGTTGCTTCATTACTCAGCACGTGGCTTATTAGGGCCAGGTGCTTACAAATAACCTTCCAGAAATCCATAAGTTATAAAACATGTTCATATTGTAGGATAATACTTAGAAATAAACATATCCTACATCAAGCACACAAAGTAAATTCAGTGTGAGTTT